>NW_027069704.1:536886-677494 GCF_002906115.3 Quercus suber | reverse complement strand
TTTCTGTACGTTTTTCCCTTTGTATCTAACCAATTTATCTAATTGGGCCGGCCTTTTGGGCCTTACCAATTGGGCTTAAGTGTGTGGCTTGGAGTGGGACCAAAAGGGACCAATAAGACACTAGCTCCAATGGGCCTTGGGCTTTTCTGTCAACTCTTGACAAGTCCAAAGTTACCATTAACTATTTTTAATACCACTATATAAAAATAGTTGCACTCTAGGTCTTATCTATAAATTATATCCCAAGACTTTATTATATATGCAACCCCTTCATAAAATATTCTTAGTAATACAAAGTCATTAATGTAGACTGCCACTTTGTAAATTACTACATCTTAATCCTTGAGTACCCGGTTTAATCCTTTAATGTTATTCATTATATATTTATGAAATCCAATTCCATAAATATATACTTTAGTCTTACTAAAGTGGTTAGGCCTAACTCTTTGAATAACAAACCTATTAAACTTATCTCAAGGGAATATTTTATATCTCCGTTAAGAGACTATGAATTCCATCTTGAGAATACATGTTCCATCAACACTAAATGTGGCTGCCCAACATACTGAGGTTTTGACCATAACTGTAGATCTCACTCCTGATATATCAAAGCAACCTACACCTCATGATCAGGTTCATTATTCTCTCAGGATTAAGAGTTCATGCAAATACAAGTCGTGAGATTTATTATTCATTTGACAGTCTTTAGGAGAATAATAAATCTCACAGCGGTCCAGTTCAATATATCTTAACTCTTAAAACATATTAACACATCAACTAGAAGTCTCCACTTCCATGATCAAGACAAATCATCGTAGTTGATATGTTATAGTCTTCGCAGATGAAATGCCCAATTTCATCACCGACTACGAACTATAATTCTGAGTTTACAAAGAACTTGTGATTTATATCTTCTGTGACTCTTCACATAAATCACATACTATGCATCTCATGGACTATATGATAATGTCTGAATATTCATGTTACCATTATTTCAGATAATAATAAAACAAATTTATTAAACATAATATTAAGTCATACATAATGTCAAACACAATGTCACACTTAATATTATACATAGCATCTTACAATAGGATTTAAGGGCACCAATCCTAACACATTGGCCTTCTTCCAGAGAAGTCTACGAGTGCCACCCTAGTGCAGTGCTTCATTGAGAGGAGGTGGGACATTACCCACACCTTTCATATCATTGAGCGGGAGATGTCGATGACTCCCTATGACTTCTTTTACATGATTGACCTTAGTTTTGAGGGGGCCATCATTAGTTTGGATTACGTGTTGGGCGTGTAGCTGGGCATCAACATGTTAAGGAGGAAGTACTTCACTGAGACCATCCACTACTTCAACCTGGAGTCGGATTACATGTTCCTCCCCTAGAGGACCATGGAGGAATGTGTCCGTATGGCTAGGGCTTTCCTTCTCCATTTGATGGGGGCTTTCCTCTTTGCCAATGGTGGGAAAACGGTGTCTATGACGTGGCTAACCCTTTTCTAGGATTTTGGGGAGGCATAGAGGGCCAATTGGGGGTAAGCATGTCTTGCTTATCTTTACTCCACCCTCGACACTCTCAGCTGGGGCACTTTGTGGCAACTTGTGGGGCCTTGGAGGCTCCTTAAGGTCAGTTCTCTTTTTACTCTTAACATTTCCACTTGTAGCTTGTAGTCTTGTAAACTGTATTGTCTTGAAAACTATTTTCTTGCATATTGTCATGTTGCAAACTGTCATCTTGCATCTTGTCATCTTGCATATACCCTGTGACTTGTGTTTCTTTTTTGTAGTGGTGGGTTGTTAGGTATGGCCTTATAACTCTGGGCACCAACCTAGTTCTGAAGGATTTTCCTTGAGTGTGGGCCCACCTTGTTGGGTTGACTTTCGATGAGGTAAGTTCAATATTTTTAGTCTTTCACGCTTCTTAATGCATTCTTCTTAGGATATTCTTCTCCTAACCTCATGTTATTATAGGTTAACTGGACCTCATGGGCCAGCTAGCCCCTTCTTGGTTCTCGAGTTTTGGAGCTTGCTGCTCTCATCGCTTTAGAGATTACTTGACCTTTTGAAGGAGCGGGCTTGAGGGCGCTATATTTGGTGGAGAGGGTGAGGTGCTAGTTGGTGGGTATGGATGACCCACAAATTCTGAGGGACCCTCTTAAGTTCATACTTGCCCCACACTCCATGACTGATGTAGAGTACAACTTGTGGGGAGTGGTATTTCCTACACCGAGCAACTTCTTGAGGGGTTGGACTATAATGAGTTCAACATCACTTGTCTCATGCCTTCTCTCACTGCCCAGGTATATGCTCAAACTCTTTTTCTTCTTTTTTTTCTTTGCTTAATAGTTAATGGTAACTTTGGACTTGTCAAGAGTTGACAGAAAAGCCCAAGGCCCATTGGAGCTAATGTCTTATTGGTCCCTTTTGGTCCCACTCCAAGCCACACACTTAAGCCCAATTGGTAAGGCCCAAAAGGCCGGCCCAATTAGATAAATTGGTTAGATACAAAGGGAAAAACGTACAGAAATATAGAGGTGAGAAAAACATCATGAAAATGGTGTGCATGTGAGTTTTTGTCACTCACAAGTCATCCCTTTGTTACCAATCGAGAGACCACACATCTTGGGCGTTATTGGAATTGGAGTGAAGATTAAAAGTAGTCCCAAGTGCTTCAATCTTTGTTTTGAAATTCACCGCTTCAAGGTACGATCTCTTTTTTCTCTAATTCTGAAATTTACTTTGTACGTGTTATCAATATCGAATGAAGTAGATCCGTTTAAAACTTATTTTCCGCTGCATTTATCTTTGTATCCATCACAATGATAGGCTCAAAGCCCACCTCCTGTACATAGCCTCTAGTTTTGGTGCTTCCCCTACTAGCATAAGGGGATGATAACTACAAAAAAAGGAAAGATGTCATTAGATTCATGATTCAAGTGAAATTCAAAGAAAATGGTATTGTGATGCATGGGTGAAGGTAAAAAGAATGATGCAACGATATTCAGATGCAAAAATGACACCAAAAAAAAAAGGATATTAGAATTGCATATGGAGGTGAAACGGTTGAAAAAGAAGCAAAAAATGGGCAAAGCAAAGCAGAGCAGAGATTCTAACAGGTGTCTCACGTACACATGTCAAAGTCCATGCATGTGGACAAGACCTCGCGTACACAGGTTCATTCCCACGTACGCATAACCTCAATAACATACCTGCATACGCATGAATGCAAGCTATGTGCAAGCTTGAGCCCACACATGCAAGAACACAGACAAAAGTAGTTCTTCGACATTTTGAAGGAGACACCATTCAAAATCAATCCTAGATATGTTCTTACCCCTCCTAAGACATAAGGTTTTCATTTAAACCCATCCCATAGCAAAACCCAAGCATTTAGATAACCAAAAACACATTCAAACCAAAGATCAGAGAGGAACTTGAAAATGAGAAAAAAATGAAAAACTTATAGATTCACCCATGGGAATGTGGTTCTTTGGCCGGTATATCAATGGTGGAGGTCCCACCAACCTCGTGGCTCCGCTCCAACGGGTGAGATGGAAGGCATCAGCAGATAGGACGTAGGAGGATTTCTTGGCTATAGGTGCCATTGGAGAAGATGATGAGAGAAAGGGAGAGAGTGAGAAAATAAGAGAATTTGAGAGGATGAGGGAGTCAAGAAGTGAAGAAAAGAAGGGAAGAATGGAGGTTTTTTTTTTTGAAAGAAAAGAGAGAGGAGTTATGAATAATATGAAAAGGTGAGGGAGATGAAGAGAACGAAGAAGAAGAGAAGAAAAGAAACGGTTGGTAACCATTGGAGAAAATGAAAAGGTGGGAACACATCTAATGACTAATCTACATGTAGTTTAGTCATGAACAGTTAAAAAAAATTAATTTTTCTTTTCTTTTCTTCTTTTCTTTCAAAAAAAAAAAGACATCTCAATGACTTCCACAATTAGACATAAATTATCAAAAAATTCCCCAGTGGATCAAACACATCAAAAAGCTCCCTAGTGGATCAAGAACATTAAAGAAAAAATTTTAGTGGATCAAGCCCATCAAGAACCGTTCCCAGTGGTTCAAGCACCTCAAGAACCATCTTTTAGTGGGTCAAGCATGTCAAACATTATTAGGACATATATAGTTCATTTGTTAAGAACATATGTTATTCTTTTATATAATTGACTAATCCTTTGACAAAACGCACTTTACTTGTAATTGGGTAATGCTAAGGTGTTTTTAATACTTCAAGTAATAAGGTTTCAAGATCAAGTGTTGAAGTCATCAAGTTTGTCCAAGAAACAAGTTAAGAAGTGCAAGTTCATTAAAACTCGACAGCTGTATCTATCGAGCTTAAAAGAGCTATTCAGCCCCATGTGCTCGACAGCTACTCAACATCTCCTATCTGTCGAGGTTTAAGAAAAACAGATTTTTCTGTTCTGTTTTCTTGGAATCCGTGTTTATGTGTTTGCACCTTCTTTTCTGCTAACTCCAGACATATAAAAGGATTGTTTTAAGGGCTGTCAAAGAGTACACAAGTTGCACAAGTATTGAGGAAAGTCTATTCAAGTAATTTATGACCGGAGACAAAGTTTCACCCTAAGTTTATCTCTTCTGAAGAAATTGCTGCATATGTGCACCTTTGGGTTTTGTGACCAAGCATCTTCTTGATCTTCATCTTGGATGAACTGAAGAACTTTACAACCAACAACTCTCTCTAATTGGTGTTTGAATTCGCATACTAGGATCCGCGCATTAGTTAGTCACGTACTTGGGAGCCGTGCATCAAAAGGGGAAATTGTCACTATAGAACAAGTCCAATTGGGTATTGAGGTAAGGGTTCAATTATAGATTAGTATAAGGTACTGGGATTTCTTTACTTGTAACTGCTTGTTGTGATAATAGTGAAATTTTGGAAGTAATGACCTGAAAATCACCTTGTGGGGTTTTTGCCATTAGGTTTTCCCTATTCGTAAATAAATTACCGTGTTATTTATTTTTCACTGCATAATTAGTTTATTGGTGATTTGTTTGTGCTACCATGCGCTTTGCATGTTAATTAACTTAATTAATTCACTTGGCTAAATTAATTGGTTAATTTATCACAGGGGGTCAATTCGTTTTTGGCCTATCAAACATCATCCTCATTAAGGAAGTAGAAGACTCTCCCTCAACGTTTCAAGCATCTCAAGTAAAGCATCCCCAGTGAAGGAAGCAAAAGATTCTTCCCAAATGTATCAAGCATTATCCTCATAAAAGGAAGCAGAAGACTCTTCCTCAATAGTTCAAGCACATCAAGCATCATACCTTTGGAAGAGGAAGATGATTCCTCCCCAGTGGACCTAAGTACACCAAAGTAAATTCCCAGTGAGGAAGCAGAAGATTCTTCCCCAAAATATCCCCAGTAAGGAAGCAAAAGATTCTTCCCTAGTAAGTATCATACACACAAAATTCTCCAGCGAAAAAGCAAAAGATTCTCCCTCAAAATTCTCAACGAACCATATGAGAAGTAGAAGATTCTTCCCTAGTGGATCACACGTCCACACTACTCCTCGGTGAGTCCATCCATATTACTCCTCAACGAGTTTTCTCATCTCCAAACAAGTCATGAGAGGTAGAAGATTCCTTCTCATGCACATCCATTCCTCAGCGAGTTCTTCACCATCCTTAATGGATCCTACTCATGCACCTATCCTCCGGGAATTGAGCATGCAGGCACAATAGAAAAAGGTAGAGAAAAAGGCCAAAACCAATCCGAGGCAAAAGCCTCACCAGAAAAAGTAGAGAAAGAAGTGAAGAAGACAAAAGGGAACAAGTCACCAGGAGAAGTTTGAGGCAAGAGCCCCGGATGGACACCACAAAGACTATATCCTATTGTTGTTTGTTGGGTTAGCTCGTAAGGGCACCCTTGTTTTTTTTTCTTTTTTCTTCTTAGTGACTCTTGGATAGTGAGTCACTCACCATTTATTTGCAAATGGCAAAAAAAGTTCTAGGATAGTGAACCTGTCATTGCTCATTTTTTGAGCAATAAAGGTGGGACTTCGAAGCAAAATGTTTTATCGAAGCAAAATGTTTTATCGAAGCAAAATGTTTTATCTCTTATTCTATTGATTCCATTAGAGAAGCTCACGAATCAAAAAATGGGCATCTGTAGGGTTAGGCATCAAAAGAGGAATCTTCTTCGTCTTCCATAGGGTTGGGTGATCTTGGATGCCTAACACCTTTCCAAGAGCGTACCTATACTCCGAACCCAAACTCTGGTAGTAAGATCAAATGTCCTTCCTCGAAAGGATGTTATATTCATGGTTCCTAGACCATATAACTAGGTGGCAACTCCATTTAATTTTCCCTTCCCTTGCACCCACAAATGGGATAATGCTCGAGGACAAAACCGAGGTCGAGAAAGTCCAAAGAAAGGCACCGCAATACTGGCTCTCAAAAGAACAAAAGCTATACAAACAGTCATACTTCAAGCCATATTTGCTTTGTATCCATCCTGAAGCAATGGAGGCAATATTGGAAGTACTTCACGAAGAAATTTGTGGTAGTCATACTAGAGGAAGGTCCTTATCACATAGAGGTCTCACCCAAGGACACTGATGGCCCAACATGCAAAAGTCTGCCCAAGAATATGTCAGGAAGTGTGACTAGTGCCAAAGGTATACCCTGAACATCCATTAGCCAGGAGGAACCTTGAATCCTCTTTCCAATCCATGACCTTTTGCACAATAAGGCTTAGATATAGTTGGTCCTTTCCCAAAGGCAACTAGAAACCAAAGATGGCTCCTCATAGGAACTGATTACTTCACGAAATGGGTTGAGGCTGAGCCTCTCTCCAACATCTGAGATCAGGATATGAAGAAGTTTGTCTGAAGAAACATTGTCACCAAATTTGGAGTTCCACATACACTGATCTCAGACAATGGGCTTCAGTTTGATAGTAAAACTTTCCTAAGATATTGTTGTGAATTGGTCATTAAAAATAGATATTCCACCCCTATCTACTCTCAAGGTAATGAGTAAGCTGAAGCCATCAACAAGGTCATAGTGAATGGACTAAAGAAAATGTTAGACGAAGTAAAGGGAAGATAGGTGGACAAGCTACCACATGTGTTATGGACATACCACACCATACCTAAAAGGTCAATAGGAGAGACCCCATTTTCAATGGCGTATGGCTCTGAAGCAGTTATCCCTCTAGAGGCAAGATTTCCGACATTAAGAACTAGCCAGTTTAATACCGATGAAAATGGGCAACTCCTCTCAGCTAGTCTAGATTTGGTTGAGGAAAGAAGGGAATTTGTAACGGTTCAAATGGCTCATTATCAGCAGGAAAGACAAGAGTAGGAACCTTGGCTGTTTCTCTCAAAGCTAAAGGAAAGATAACCTTATCTGAGTTCATCAACTTCGAAGCAAGATCCACCTCGGCAACATTCAAGGCCTCTGCCCAAACTTGGAGGCAATATCCTCAGCAAACAGCCGTGATCTAAGATTTCAAGATTGCCTCCATTTCTTTTTTGCCTAGATTATATGCAGCTTGCTCTACCTTCTCAATCTCTTCCTCTTTGCCCTCTAAATCTTTTCGCTAGATCTCGAATTTCTTTCAAGTAATAACCAACTACTCCTCGGCCTTCTTGAGATGGAGTCGTTGGTCTTCGGCCTGTTTTTTTGCCCCCGTCAAGGGTACTTCGGCACTTTTTCTATCCCTCTTAGCCTCAACTAGTTTGAGGAAGGATTCCTTGGTCTTCTTCTCAAAAACAATCTGGGCCTTAAGGGCAGCAATGCAGCATGCCTCTTTATCCTTAAGCTTAGAATGGGCATGGTCTACCCCTTCTTCGGCAACATGAGCCGCTTGAACTGCCTGTACAAGTAAAGAGGGACAAGAAGTGAAGTTAAAAAAATAAATAAATAAAATGATATAAAAACGATAAAAGGGATGTAACTAAGAATACGAATATAAAAAATAACCATGGCAAGATCCCTCTTCAGAGTCAAAAACACCTCATGCTTCTTCAAGCTTCTAAGGTTGGCATGTCTTGGAGGAGGAGCATAGCCTGCTCAAGGGAGTTGGCCACATAGACGGCCTTCTCCTGCTAAAAATCCCTGATGGATGAATCAGTAGGCAAATGGGCTCCATCTAGTAGTAGAGGGGGGCTCTTGTGTGGTGGTCAACTACGACCTCAAAGCCCGAGCCTTTGGTAGGAACTTTCTTCTACTGCCCCCTAAGGACCTTGGACCCCTTGGGAGGCTCCTACTCCATAGAAGGCTAGATCTCGCCTTCTTCGAAAACCTCCTTTCCAAACTTTTTGTCATTTTTTTTTCTTTTTCTCTCTAGGCTCAATGGGAGAAGTCCAAGATGGGAGGGGGGTAGGAGACCGAGGATCCGTGGTCACCTCGGGAGTGGCACTCCCAACATGAGACTCCAATAAAGCCAACAAGTTGAGGGTCCTTTTTTGTAGCACCATGCCTTTAGGTATGTCCGAAATCTTTTGGTCAGTGCTTACTTGGACAGTGACTTGACGCTTCAAACTGGCTTTGGAAGGTTCGGCAAGGTCGAGTTGGTCAAACACTCTAAAATCTTCCTTTAGATCGATAATCACAGGCTCCCGACCAAGCTTTTATGGCTCTTCGTCCGAAGGTATTACTTCTTCCTCGGCCTGGATAATCTCAGCAACTTGCTGAGCAGTTAGTTCAATGTCCTGAGTTCCCTTCAAAGGTGGACTAGTAAGAAACCCAGGGACGACTACGTCAATCTTCGCTAAACAAGGATCCTTGGCTTTGATCACGTGCTTGGGGGACTGAAAGCTAGTGGAGATCGGAGTGTACCCTAGAATGACGTGGGCAGCACAAAGCTGACCGTCTTTATGGAGGAAAATCTTAGACTTCAATATTCTGTTAAGGTCCTCACGATTCACCAAGTTGTGATTGGGAGCTGTAAATTTTTTATCTGCAACAAAGTAAAGAAAAGGAAGGTTAGAGGTTAGCTACATTAAAAAATAAATAAATAAATAAAGAAGATAGAAGAGGAAAAGAAAGAAGAGTACACGTTCCTATAGATAAGCAAATAAACAAAAAAAAAAATGGAAAGAACGATACTCTATGAACTAAGGGTAAAATAGTTTGCTCAGGCCTATAAACATCCCACCTAGCTCCCCATCTTGTGTAGGAAAATGTAAACTATCGTGTCATTCACCCAAGATGATCAAAAAGTCCTTGTCCATGCCCTTGTTGGATTTAGGAAGGCAGGAGATCATCCTGACCGAGGGTACCCTAGTCTTAAAGTAGTATCCCATTTCCTTGCTATTTTGACAATTGTACATCCAGTTGACATCGTGATGGGTTAACTCCCATCTTATAGTTTAACATATCTACACTACCTTGTATTATAAAGATGTTCGGAGAGCACTAGGTTAGGCAAAGTCTATAAAAAATTAAAAAATCTCTCATTACCTTGCCCATGGGGATTTGTATCCCACCTTCTATGAAGGCAATCATGGGGATAGCCACAGCACTAAGGGGCCTCATAGTGTGCCATTCCCCTAAATGGCAGTGCCCTATTTCTATCCCGGCAGGAATGTTATATTTAGCTTTAAAAGCCTCCCTCCTCTCAGGCGTATCGACTAAGATAGCAAATCTACCTATCCTTATTTAAAAAAAAAAATTAAAAATGACTCTAAGCTATGTGAAGGCTTAAGACACTTACGAATATGGGAAATGGGGCACCTCAGATTGCTTCTTTGATGGTAAAAGAAGGATTAGTGAAATGGGGAAAAGCAATCCCCCATCCCCCTTATACAGAGGTGAAAAATGAGCGGTAAAATTCCCACAAAATCCCAGAAAAACTACAGCCCTTAGATCTTCATCTCAACGTAGAACGTGGGGAATATGACGTCACCTATTGCATTTACTACAGTGTTGCAAATGCCAAAGCGTTAAGAACGTGTATAGAGCAGATGAAAAGACACTCTCACATAGGAACACTCCCAACGCATGTTACACCACCTAGGTCAAAACCCCACTCTCCAGGATAGTTGTAGGAGTGGAATTTTGAAAGGCTATTGTGGGAGGGCAAGATCTGAACGCAGAATAGAACACACGGGCCCAGTCCGAGGGTGGAAAAAGGCTCATTCACACACTAGTCTGGGCTAGACACATGGATAAGAATCCAAGGAGGGAAGATGTAAAGGCCCATCATCCGAAAAGCTTGAAAAGCAAGCACTCCTCAAGATTTTTTCAACTAGCCACTTGCACCAAAGGACAGGATACCAAGGAAGAACATAGAGACATGCAAGTAAAGAAGAGATAAAATATCTAGGTAAAGTAGCCATCACCTCCACATTCAATGCACTGTACTAACTCAACTGATCGCATTAATGAAGAAATGACCCCTGAACAGTAATCTCACAACACACTCTACCACCTCCAATAGAGCCTTGATGGGACAAGCATCTAAACTAATGCCTTGAGCCGTACAGGTGGAGGGCTCAGATGCAATATAAGGGACTATATAAAGGAAAGAAATCCCTCCAAGGAAGAGGAGGAAAAATTGAAAAAAGAATAGAAACTATAGAACATCATCTTGTATTAAGAACTTGAACAATTTTTATAAACATTGCCTCCTCGGCCAAACCCGAGGAAATGTTATTTCCACATTTAGTACTTCTTTTTACCACCCTCTAAGCCCTAACTCCACTAACCTAACATCAAGATCATAAAAGAGCATTGAAGTTGACCTCGCAAGCCAATAGTTTAACAAATTAGTTGCACTGGGCCTAAAAAATCTAATTCCACTATTCTAAGTGGGCCTAGCATTTTTGGGCTCTTACAACACTCATCTTGCCTATTCCGTAAATTAGTCTCCTACTTTCCTAAGAATTAAGAGAAGTGTTACGTCAACAACATTATCATAACAAATCCTAGGTAGTAAATTGTTACTAGTTTGAATTTAAAACCCACCACTGAAATTACTTTTTTACTCATCAGTAACAACTAATAACAATTTACCATTTAGAATCTGTTATAAAAGTGTTGTGAATATAGTGTTTCTTAGGGATTAATGGAAATATTTAACATCATTTTAAAACAATAAATCTCATTCATATACATTTATGCTAAACAGTCATATGATGCTAAACATAATCATATGATGAAGGATGTAAAATAACATGAAGAAACTTCATCTAAATAAAGACAACTTGTTGCTCCTTGATGGGGGAGGCAGTGGAGGTGGCAGACTTGCTCCAAGTTGAAATTTTAAAATTAAATTATTTTCTTCTTTTAAAAAAAAATTCCTACCAAAAATATTTTTATATTAGTTTTTTTTTAATAAAAATATTAGAACGGCATCATTTTGGAACATTTAGTAGCAGCCCTCTAACGAAAATTGACCAAAAGAATTGATTTGATAAAATTAAGTGTGAATTACAAAGTACACTCCTGAAGTTTAGGCTTACTTGAATTTTACACCCTCAAGTTTTTATTCTATTAACAAAACCTCACCTTCTGTTAGTTTAAGCATGCTCACATTTTCTGTTTTTGTTGCCAAATTAGCCCGAAAAAATGACACAATTTCAAAGAAAGCAAAAGACACTGCTGCCAGCTTCCAAAATTGTGTGGTTTCGCCCAAAATCGAAAAACACAAAATCCAGGTTGTATTACGACACCGTTTTGGAAGCAACTCAATTCTTAAATCAACAGCTCAAAAACCCCTAAGAACCCATACTTGTTGAAGGACCCAACGAACCCATTCAGCTCAAAACCCAACCCAACCCTCGGCTCACCGTGAACCCACCCGCAGGTCCAGTCCAAGGTGACGGTGACAACGACAATAAGTTTCACATGATTTCTCATTTTCTTTGTTTTGTCCAAGACATGATTTTTCTTTGGGTATGCGTAATTATATACAATATTAAAGATGACCCATCTTTAATTTCGATGTACCCATGTAGAATTGAAAGCTCTGAAACTGATATAAATACCTTTCATTAGAGAGTTAAGTGTGATTTGGCAATACCTTCAATTCAAATCTAGGTTTTACCATTACTCATTGTATTTTTTTAGGGGCGACCCTAGGGCGAGAACTAAAAATGTTTGTATATGTGTGTTTATGTATGTGTATGTGTATGAGTGTGTATGTGTATGTTTATGTTTATGTGTATGTGTATGTGCATGTGTGTTTATGTTTATATTCATTTATGTTTATGTATGTGTGTATGTTTATGTATGTGTATGTGTATGAGTATGTATGTTTATATTTATGTGTATGTGCATGTGTATTTATGTTTATGCATGTTTATGTATGTGGGTATGTTTGTGTATGTTTATATTTATGTATGTTCATAAACACACATACACATAAACATACATGAATATAAACACAAACAAACATACACAAAAACAAACAAATATAAACACACATACACATAAACATACATAAACAAACATAAACAAAAACAAACAAACATAAACACACATACATATAAACACACACACATAAACATAAACATACATAGATATAAATACACATACAGACTAAGAAAAATTAAACTCTCATATAGACTGGAAAAAATTGCAAACTAACACCAATATTCAAACAATTTCGTTAGTTACTTTGATGTACTAAATCGAGCTTTTATGTGTGTTTATGTTTATATTTAAGTTTATGTGTGTGTATATTTACGTTTATGTGAGTTTATACGTGTTTATGTTTATGTATATGTATATTTATGTGTATGTGTATGTATGTTTATGTGTATTTGTATGTGTATGTGTATGTACGCTTATGTATGTGTATGTGTATGTGTATGTGTATGTGTAGGTCTCTTTGTATTTTTCAAACTCAGGTGCAATACCCTGATACAAATGTAATTAATGGCTGAGATTAAAAGTTGAAAAAACAACTTTCAATCTTAACCATTAAACAAAATATATTAAAGGAGAGTTAAAAAGTTTAAAAAAATATATAAAAAATGTAAAAAAAAATACCTACAACAGTGCACCTGATCTTAATCCATCTTTCTTCTCTCACCATTTTTCTTTTCTTCTTTTTTATGCAATGCTTTATTCTTCTTCCTTTTATTTCTCTTTATACATCGCCTAGGCTGACAAGAGAGAAGCGAGCAAAAGCCACGTCAAGAAAGGAAATCAAAGATTGTGCTACCGAGCCAAATACTATGAAAATATCTTCCTCTCAACTCAAACAATCCTCTTAGGTGAAATTGTGGCTCACAAGGTTTCACCGGATTATGGTGTGCGATTTTTGGTTATTTATTTATTTATTTGAGGTTATGAAGCAAATAGTTTTTACATTTTGCTTACCCTTTCTATTTTCTAAAAACACTTTTCTGGGAAATATATATATATATATATATTTTTTTTTGCTTTGCTTTCCCTATCATTCTTGCTTGTGGTATGTGTTTGATTAATTTGGATCTAAAATTAGTTCAACAAGATGATTCTTCTTCTAAAATATAATAACAAAACTAATATATGTTTTTTTAAAGGTGGGTTCACTTTCAGTGTTTTCATTTTGTGATTTTGGTTGTTTTACGGGCTTTGTGCTTTGATTTTGGTGGGTGTGATTTGATTTGTGATTTGGTGGGCTTCTGGGTTTTTGTTGCGATTTGATTTTGGCTGGGTTTTGACCGTGGTGGTGGTCGTGATTTGATTTTGGCTGGGTTTCGACAGTGGTGCGTGGTTAGAGGTGATGAGCTTGAAAAGCTCCAGTCATGGAGGTTTAGAAGGAGAGCATGGTGGTCAACCATGGAGCACGGTGTGACGTGGGTTGAGGCAGAAAGAGGATGAAAGGGAAACAGGGGCGGCCCTAGACATTTTGAGGCCTAAGGCGAGAACTAAAAATTGAGCATTTTTTGTACTTATATATTAATTAAATTAATGTTTATTTAATATTTTTATATTATATTTTTCATCATTATTTTCATTTTCTTCTAAATTATTTTGAAGTTCATTATCAAGATTTGTTGTATTGCAAAATTGAACATCATTTTCTTCTAAATTATTTTGGTGAATTTCTTGCTCATTTGTGATATTTTCATCTAAATTTTATGTTATATTTATCCATTGATCGAGACTCAATTAATTTTTTTTTTTTTAATTTTTTCATATTCAGATATATATTTTTAAATAGACATTTTTAATTAAACAATATATTTATAAAAAATAAAATAAAAAATAACTTTTTAAGTATAAAGCAAATGAAAAATACAACCTTATTTATATAAAAAGTTATTTTAAGTTCTTAACAAATAAAATGGAGTGCCCTGTGCCCAAATATTTATAATTTTATACCTGATTCCTGAGGTGAGGTGAACAGTTGAGACTTGAGTGAGGCGGAGAGCAGAGAATCAGAGAGAGGCTGAGGCGGTCCAGCTGGACCAGCCGTCCAGACGGAGGAGCTTCAAGCTTGCTGCCTTGCTTGAGCCTTGAGCTGTTGTCTGTTGAGCAGATGAGAACAGACTGAACAGTGGAGACTGGAGACTAGAGAGAAAGGTAAAATTTTTAGGGTTTTGAGTGGATTTATTTGTTTCGATTTGTGATTGTTTTGTGGTTAATCTCTTAGACCGGATTTGTAGTTTATCTGGTTGATTTTTGGTCAATGATTTTGCTTAGAACCAATGTTTAATAGGATTTACCAAAATTTTTGTTTTTTTGGTTAAAAGGATGTGCCAGATTATTTTTGTAATTCACTTGAAACTAAATTTTTTTTTTTTCCTCTACTACCCGGTTCTTTTCTAAAATTTTGGGGCCCCCTTCCACTTGGGAGCCTTAGGCAATTGCCTAACTCGCCTAAGGGAAGGGCCGGCCCTGTGTTTTTTTTGATAGATTGTTAAAGGAGACCAGTCAATGCCACTGAGCATCAAGGCTCTCTTGGCCACTTTACTCAGTGTTAGTATGCTCAAAATCCAAATTTACTTTATCACAAAGTCGTTGAGAGGTTTACATGTCTTTCATTTTTGGTCCACACTCCATAGCCTCTGCTTCAATATAAATAAATAAATAAATAAAAACAAACAAACAAACAAACTACATCAAAAAAAAAATAATAATAAAAATGGTTATATTGCATTTTTGCTTCCTGAAATTTGGGGTAAGTTCCATTTTGGTTCTTCAAATTTGAAAGGTTCAGATTTTGTTCCCCGAAATTTCAAGCACTTTTGTGGGGTTTGGGAGAAGTGATTAGTCATGTAAATAGAAAAATAAATGGAGTAACCAAGATATTCCATTTTTGAAATTTCAAGGACCAAAATGGAAGAAACCTTATATTTGAGGGACCAAAAATGCAATTTACACCCAAAAGAAAAGGCAAAGGAATTTTTCAATGAATATTTTCTCTGATTCAGATATCTCTTTGCAGCAATGGATGATGATAATTCCAACCCATTTCGACGCATGTCGAGCCGAACTCGTAAGGTTGCTCCAAGAATGGCTGCTGCCCTTGCAAGTAGTGACAACCGCACGCATGTATGTCGTATCCATTTGATTAGAAATATTTTTTTGGCTGTGGTTTCTGTACTCTGCACAAGTTTGTGACAGTTAATGAAATAGGAGATTATAAATTATATCAACATTGATTAGTTGCTTAAAAATTGGGAGTTTAGGCCGCTCTTGCTCGCCTTGAAGCTTTAGAGAATGACAATGCGGGGATAGAACAGATAGAAATCAATGAAGACAGTGATGCTTCTCTTGACGATGATGATCAAGGTCTAATTCATTTTAGCTCTCTAGTCTTTATTTCTATATTCTTTTTTGTGCATTCTTTTGTTGTTTTATATTGCTTCCCCAAAACTTTATTTGCTAGGGTGAATGGGTAAATCTTAGCTTTTGATTCTTTATATTATTCTTAGAGCATATACCTACAGCCATAGAACAGAGTCCTGTATTGAGAGCATGTAGATCCCTGAAACCAAATCTCTCTCTCTCTCTCTCATCACTTAAGTTGATTCGTCTCAGTAATCAATCATAGAGGGTTGGTCTGAATGGGATTATAAGGTCAAGTTTGGTGTATGGTTATAACCAAAGTTCCTCTTGATAGGGTAGCACTGAAAATTGCCTGTCTATTTCACCTTGTTGGTGGATATGTTCACTTAGTTTATGTTTTCATTTTTGGACCTCTTGTTGCAGGATATATGCAAAAGAGGCAGTCCAAGGGCACAAAACGTAAAACCCGACAGGCCAAAGCACTTGAGAATGCCAGGAAAGCCCCGAGAACATTTCTGGAGCTATTAAATGAGGTAATAATGGAAATGCTGCTCAACCTGTTTTTAATTTTAAATTGCTTTTAAGTTACTCATTGGTTGCAACTGCAGGCAAGCCTGGAATCCTTGCCTCCTCATGTTCCCTCCTATTTGAAGGCAGCAGTGGGACCTCCGAGCTCTACCTCTCGCCGCCATTTCTGTACTGTTTGTGGATATGCTGCCAGCTATACATGTGTGAAGTGTGGGATGCGCTTTTGTTCAGGCCGTTGCCAGAATATACATAATGATACTCGTTGTCTGAAATTTGTTGCCTGACTGGTGGGAGATTTTAACGAGTCAAAATCTGTAAATTCATGAAACTTGATGCTCATTGCTATATACAGAGCTACGGGGATATTGTTACGTTCTTTCCATTTTTAGTTTCCCTAGGAAACAGGGTGTTTTGTACCATTTGCCTGTACATTTTATATTCTTGCAGTTTAGTTCAATATATAGAGGGGGACTTTTTGGATTGTTGCTGTTAATTAATTTTTGTTTTCCTTCAATTTCTTGAAATTACACCTTACTCATGCAACATGCTTGGTGCATATTCCAGGTTGCTGGCAACCCTGTTTAGCTGATTCTTGCAATTTTCACTGGGTTATAAAATGACTACAGCCAATCAGAATATAGTTGACTCGATGCCAATGGTCATCATCACATGTGAGCAGCAAACTCTACTTCATGGGTTCTTCAAGTGTATTTGTTGAATGATTATCTCTAGCTCCTTACATCTGTTTCATTTGTGGTATGTTTTATAAACTTATCATTAGAAAGCTGGAATGAAAAATAGATATTTCTTATTTATCATGAATTGGAAATCCAATTCTTTGATTTTGAAAATAATACACTCAATCAAGAAACTTGACAAATCAGCTGCTTAGTGGAGCAGTACCAATGCTTTACTTACTACTAAAAAACCAATGGTATCAAATTCAACTGAACAGATACTTGTATACAAACAATACTAGAAAACAGAAACCCCGTCAACTTTGAAATTGGATGTAATGACTGGTGATGCTTTGTCAATGGTCTTAGCATTGGGGCAGATCGGCTGGTGGAGGTATTACAGACTGAGATTGCCCTACTCCATTCTCAACTAGGAAAGACATTGCCAAACCCCACCTGAGATGTGAGTCTATGTGACAGTGCAATAGCCAAATTCCTGTTTTGGACCAAGTAAATACATGGAAAACATCAGAGCAGTGGATTTATTAGTGGTCAAAGTGAAGCAGACTGAGACATATTAGTGTATTTATACTTAGATTTGGTATATCACCTGGATTATCTGCCACAAATCGAATGGCTACCCATCCACCAGGGTTTGATCCAATGGTATTCCTTTGTGGTGGGTCGATGAAGTTGAACTTGGCTGGATCTGTGCTTGGGTTGAAGTTACCAAAACCTGATCCAACAACGTAGAAGTGATATCCATGAAGATGCATTGGATGGTCCTCTGTTGTGACAATACTGGTATCCTGAAAGACAACTTGTACTCTGGAACCATACTTCAACTTATACAGCTTAGTTCCTGGAACAGGTTGCCACAGCCCGCGGTTCACGTTGCCTGTATAATTAAATTGTATGGGGGGGACAGGCGGGAAGTCTGTGGTGAAGATACCAGGTACACCTTGGTAATAGGCTTGCATTAGGGAGTTGGTTCTTGGGAGTACAAAAGAAACGTTGTTTATGCTGGCAGTAAAGCGGGTTCCATTTGGTCCTTGACAACGGGGGCTGTTAGGACGTGTGCAATTGTTTAGTCCTAACCCCACTGTGAAAAATAGGTTCTCGTCAATGGCTGTGGGAACTTTGACCTGAGAAAGGCTCTTAATCCCAGCTGAGAAAGCAGTTGCAGTGTTTGTATCATTGTAGGCGGGTAGTTGTGGGAGGATTGGTCTTGAAGATTGCCCCTTCTTGGTACCGCAGGAAGCAGATTTGTATTCAAGGATTGCTGTGGTGGTGGTGTTGTCAAAGGGTGCATTCATCGCTGTGTTATAGGCACGCGCTGCTATGTAGTAGTGAGCTGGGGGCTGATCTGCAGTGAGGAGGACATTGGTTGTCTGACCAGGTCCTATCATGATTACCCTGGTTGTGAAAGGCTTGGTGTATGATGCATCGACACCAACAACGGTCATTTGGTGGTTGGCGATGGCAAAGAAGAGTTCTTGATTGAGTGCAGAGTTGACGATTCGCAATAGAACTGTCTCGCCTGATTCTATGGGAATTCTCACAGTTTCTGCATTGTGAATTTAGTTATATTACCCACTTTCATGTTACTCTAATAAAAACAAAATATAAAAGTCTTATCACAAAATAAAGTGAGGTTTGCTCTATGGTTTCGTCTTTAGTTATAATTGCACATAAATATTAGGAACGCAACTTTTTTCATTACTTGTTAAGGTAGCAAGTTATGATTGAAGTAACATCACTTTTCACTGGTGTTGTTTTTATTATTGTACCAATTATAACATGTCAGGTTAAAATTTGTGAATAATTGTGTCCCTGAAGTTTGATAATCTCAGTATGAGAAATCAGAGTTTGAGGTCTATCTTATTCAAATATGCACTATTAGTTATCTTTTCTTTCACGTTATTATACTGCCTAATAACTGCCACCTGACTCAAATTAATCTTCAATATTAAGAAGAGAGCAAAAGTTTTTTTTTTTTTTTTTCCTTTTATTTTCTTTTCCTTTTGTAAATTTTAAGTTTTTGGCTACAAGTAAGGTTACTCCATACCTTTGCTGGAGCATCTATACAAATCACCGGGTTGACCATTAATGGTATATGCATCAGAAACATTAGGAGCCGCTCCTGTGAAAAGTGCCTGCTTTAAGACATCCATGGGGTTTCTATCGAACCATTCTCCTGATAAACCATCATAAACCATTATAGTTTTATCATTTGCTCAAAATTCACTGACAAGACTGAACAAAATCTAGAGCATTAAGGATTAGTGGTGAGAGCCATGTAGGAAAAACTAGAGAGTTTAGTAAGAGGTCTTTAGTTGTTACCAAGAAGAAGGGTATATTCTTGCTTGGGCGTTGAGAAGGGATATGGAGAGCCCAATTTGGGATGGATGTTGAGAGCTCCATAAACAGTGGCTCTGAGAAATTCACTATGAGCATGCCACCACAGAGTCCCCTCCTGGTTTATGATTGTGAAACGGTATGTGTAAGTTGCTCCTGGTTGGATGGGACACTGAGTCACATAACTAGGACCATCTGCCCATGGATTTCTGAGCTGTCGAATTCCATGCCTAAATGATGAAATTCAATTATTCACATCAACGTTACAAGCATCATGAATTTCAAGTATGTATGCAGTGTTTGGTAGTAGATTGAAAATTTTCTACGAAGTTTCTCAAAAATAAAGAAGATTGCAAATGGAGGGAAAATAATTTGGCAGTTAATAGACGTATGTTAGCTGCTGTTATATATGTCTAGGAATAAGCTACATGTGTGATATTAATGTACATAGAAATTATAATCGTTTTACCAGTGGAGGGTAATGTTGTATTGAGCAATGTTCACTACTCTGATCACAAGGGAATCTCCATTTCTCACTTCCAAGGGTGGCCCTGGGAATTGTCCATTTACAGTAATTATGTTGTGAATTCTGCACAGCCTCTTCACTGGTTTTGCTTGAATCTAGTTCAGTCACACACAAAAAAAGAGTAATTAATAACCAACTACATTCCATTAGGGATAATAATAATAATAATAATAAGTTCATGAAATGAAGAAAAGACATACAACAAATTCATGGTAGTGAGTCTCAGCATTTGCAAAGGAAGAAAGGAAAGTGATCACAGCAAATAGGCCAAGTAATAAGCAAGAGCACCATGGCTTAACAGTGAGATTGTAAGCCTCCATTGCTTTCTTCGCCTTTGTTGAATAAAGCTTGGAGTGCTTATGTGTGAGTTACGACCATAAGAGAGACCAACTATTTATAGTGTCAAAAAGCGGGAAATGAGAATGATAATACTCAATTTTTTTATTTTGAAGGTGTGATTATTCGGCAGATTTGGTTTTAAGTCAACACTAATACATGTTAAGATATTAAGGCTTGAGGACTTTTAGTCCAACCATAAAGGGGATTTGTTGCACCCACTAGGCCCTTCACTCGATCAAGAAAAAACAAAAGGGAGAGAGATTCTGTACTAAATGCAAGTTAGGAGAGCGAAAGCAAATTGTGACAATCACACATTACTGTTAGGGATTGCCCAGCTCAAATTTTTATCATAATTTAATGTCCTACAGTAAGTCTTTTTATCAAAAGCTAATATATGGGATAGAATTATAGATGTATTTGCTTCCTAGTTAATCCCCTAAAGCAAACATTCTACTACAAATCTGTGGAACTTTAGGATTTCATTAGTTCATAATTATGTAACAATATGTTCCCAACAAAGCTTGGAGGAGAAGTTGTTAATAATAAGTTAAGAAAGTAATGTCAATAGTGAGTCCAAATGAGAACCAATTATAGCTTGCCACCTACACTTTGTTTTGAAATTGTTGTCCATAACACTACTCTTTGATGATTGAACTTTCTAGTTAGTGGTGATCTCTTTTTGAATGGTTATGTGAAATTTTATCTATCTTCTTTGGCCTCATTGATGACTGCAGTTGTCTCTTCCATTGATTTTCTTGTAGAATTTTATTATTTGTTATTATTATTTTTTCTAAGAAACTTCTTGTAGAAAGCTACTACTTGTATTCAAGGCTCATAGTCAAATAAAAGACTTCGTTGTTTTCTCTAACCCCTGCCCGGGTTGATTCCTGTTTCGTTGAAAATTGATCGAGTATTTACACCACCAAATTGTTCAAATCAGGAGTGGAGTTAGAAATCTATTTTTGAAATGGCCAACTTCTAGAACCAAAATGAAATAATATGAAACTCAAAATGCTTCTGCACACACGTACATACACATGTTCACACATAACATAGTTATGTATGTGTTTGAAAACTTACTTATAACAAAAGTTATGTATGCGTTTTTAATTTTTCTTGAAAAGATTACTAAAAAATTTTTATATTTTGTTAAATATAAGTTATAGCGAAATTAAAATTACAAAACAATTCTTAATTTGAGATCATTTTTATATAAAAATTAAATTTAAATTAAGTAGTCATATGGTATCTATAATATATTTTTAGCTTCTTCATTAATTATAAGATATGTTTTTACTTTATTGAAACTTTTGACCTCTTAAACATTTAAATTTTTTTTTTAAAGAAAAGAAAAATCAAAGCAATGGCCATTATTTGACCCACAAATATCAAAGCAATAGCCAATACACCAATCAAAAATCATTTTAGGAAACTATCATTCCAATCATTCTCTCAAAAAAAATTACTTATAAAATAAATTCTCTTTAAAAAAAATATTTTCTTTTTTAATGACATCTCATGTTTCTTTGTCCTCTTTCCTGCCTCAAAGATCAACAAACTTAATACTAGAACAATAAATTTAAAATTTATATATATATATATATATATTCTACAAATTTTTGCTACAACTCTGATATGGCAGACTATGAATGGTTGTCTATCACTTACACATGAACTCACCATTTTTTTCTTCACTACTCACACTTTACCACATCACAATTGTGACAAAAAAGTGTAATAGTTTATGGTACTAAATTTTTCTAGGTTTTTTCTTCTTTTTTTTTTTGGAAGCAGATTTTTTCTAGTTGGATATATACTAAACAAGAGTTTCTACCTCACTGCACTTAAGGTTGTGTTTGGTAAATAATTACTTGCCCAAAAATAGTGTAATAGTAAATAATTGAAAGATACATTGTTAGCTCAACGATCCACGAGCCTGTGCTCCTTGTGGACCAAGATATTATGTTAACTGAGCATTAGTTGAGTTCAAATTCTATTTATGTAGCAGATATGTAGCAGATATATTGAAGTATGTTATACAAACCAAGGTATACTTATCCTTATTAAAGAACAGTTAGTTAGGGTAAAGGTTGAATTTTGATTAGGTTAGGTATGACTTATTTTAGGAGGAAGAAAACAAGAACAAGTGTACTTCTTGTCTTAGCTATCCACTTTTCCGTTATTTGAAAGAATTTAATAGTTTCACACCATAAAGTCCTCTGGGTTTGACAACGTTAATTCTTCACAGAAGAAAAAACACAAAGTCATCAGCTCCATTATATTTGACGGACTTTTTGTTTTAATAGTAAGGATTTGCAGTATACTATATGAAGAGAGCTTGAACCTGGGGTCTTTGAGACAATTTGAGTAAATTAATTGCCTCGAGTTATTAGCTTAAGCCTTAAGTATTAAAGTTTATTTATCATTCTTTTAAACAAGCCCTTCAAAGTGTATTCAAGATTTTGATCAAGGCAAAATTTGATGTTATGCAGATTTTTCACCTGTTAAGCAATCTTTATTTGAAATGAAATGAAGCTTTAGCTCTTTACGATCAAGGCAATGAAATGACTCCAATTGAGCCTCCTATAGCAATTAAACATACCCTGCTCACAAGTAAAATCTTCGATTTCTAGGCCAACAGTTTCAAATTAATGTTTACAATAAGGAAGGACACTAATATGGTTCACACAATGATAGATGATAGATGACTAAAATAATAAAAATAAATTTTTATTTTATTTCCCTTTCTATTGCCAAATAAATTGTAGGTGTTAGAATCATTGTGGTTTGTAATTTTATTTCCCACTCAATTTATGATAGATAATTTAGATAATAAAAATGAAATTTTATTTGAATTTCTCGAAATTTTTGGTAATAGAAATTTAGTTGGATTAAAATTTTAAATTTCTTGAAATTTAGATAATATTTATCTAAATTAAATCATCTAATAATTAATATCAATATATTTTTAGTTGGAATAAATTTTTTAATTTCTTGGAACTTAAGTAATTGAACTTTACCTAAATTTAACTATCTAACGATTAATTTGATAATTAAAGAGATTATAGTCACTTTGCCAAACCACGGCTTTTAATTTTAGGAGCTAACTTTATTAGATTACAAACGTTTCTATTGTAATATATATATATATATATAATTCATAAATTAAAACAATACATGTGGCAATTAGATTGGATATCCACTTGACACAATTATGATTTTTAAGCCCTAACTTTTATTATATCGTATATGATGTATTAATACTAAATTAATGTTTGTTTGGAGAGAAAAGGTAGTGATATATTGTTTATTATACTCATCTAAAATAAAAACGAATAAGAATTTGTTTGTTACCCAAAAGGCACACATTAGTAAATCTCTAAAAAATAAATAGGAAGAAAAATGGGAATTGGTTTAGTGGAGTAGCATCGAATCTCTGAACAGCCTCACCATGGTTGGAGTCCATAGTTTATCAACATCAATCAAGGCACTGATTCAAATGGCAAGTAGTTTTCTACTATATTACGTACAAAATATTGGTAATGAAGCAGGTTTGATAGATCTCTCCCAAATTTTCTATGGAACTAAAGTGATGGTACTTGAGACCTACTACTCTCTACTACATATTGCTTAAGATGAATTAGGTAGCCACCCAACTGACTTGAAAGAGAAAATGCTATCATCATTTTATTAATGTTATGTCTATCCCCAACATGTAAATGTGGAATATGAAGAGTCTTTGCATTAATAAATACCCGTAGACTTGTTTGTTAGAACTGTCTACATTTTATTTATGAGGTCATTATCATTCCAACGGGTTTGATGTGGTGTCAACGGCACAATCATCGCACTTAAGAGCTTAACTTACTAACCATTAGAAATTAATACCTTGACAAGGTTGAAGTAGACTATAGAAAATACAGTCAAGGATATGGCATCACATAACTGCCTTGACAGAGGAAATGAAAAATGATATCCACATTGATTCATATTTGACAATATGCATAAAGTTTAGATAGCAACACCAAACCAATAACCCACCAACCCAGATTCACAAAAAAATTATATGAATAATAAAATCCAGCTACGATCTGTGAATACTCAGTACTGCATTGTTCTATCTTTTTGATAATCTTAGTATGCCACATTGCTCTCGTTCTATCTACTATCACATTACCTTAGGTTTTCTTTTAAACTAGTTTAAAAGAATCTCTTTCAAACCAATATGCGACAATTTACACTTAGGAAGATTATGTGACTAAAAATACATGTTATGTAAAATCCTCTAAATCGGTTTGAAGGTAAACTTGCTCAACAACCAATTTCCTAATCATTATACACTGTACAAAGCATAACTAGTGATTTTGCCATATTCCAAAGAGTAGAGTAATTACAACGATCTACAATTTTTTTTATCCCCAAAAAAATTTTTTTTTTTTTTTTTTTTTTTTTTTTTTTTTTTTTTTTTTTTTTTTTTAAAAACCTACAATTCGAAATACCAATGAAATGGATGATACATTGCCAAAATTTACGTTTAAAATACAATGCAACAAGCTACGAGAAACATGAACCATTTTGGGAAAAAGAATGTGAGTTTATTTGGTGTACACTGTCAAACAAATCATCCAGGAAAATTTTGAAAACTACTCATAAACCAGTTTTCAACCAACTTCACCACACAAAGAGCTGGCAATATGGAGTTCTCCAGATAAAAGTTGATTAAGAATAGTGCATTAATAACAGCACTCAGAAACTATTCCACCAACCTCTTGCTAGGATAGAGTGTGAACTATTGGAGGATGAAATCATCCGATGCTCAATGTTCAAAGTTAAATGCATGAATCCAACTTCAGACTTGAGATATCTGCTGTTTCAAGGTCTTTAGTGACTTAAATTTTGATTCACAAATTTTAAGAAACTCAGATAATACTGTACACTTCCCGGTTATTATTTTCCTTGCAACATCAGCAGGACTCCAAGACTTCACTGCTTCAGAGATCCGTTCACCAAGTTCTGCATCATTTACAGATGATACATAAGTTTCTAGAATCTTAAAAACCTGCCCAGGCCCCTCATTCTGTCCTGTCTTCTGAACAAAGGACAGTATAGTTTCCAAATTTTCATCCTCTGGCCTTTTGATCTGTTCTCTTAACCATTTCATAACATTTTCTACAGTACCATATAAAGATTGGATTGACCCTCGTATTGCATTAGTCAGGGGGGAGTTAGACAGATCCTGTCCACCTTTCTTTTTCTTCTTTCCAGATGGCATAGATGCCCGGACACAAGACTGGAGTACAAGACTGTGCCAAGCTAATGGTTCTGTAACCAATTGCACTAAAATTGGAAGATCAATCCAAGGAGCACAAATTATGGGATCGATAGATGTGACCACCTCTGAAATGTACTTCTCCAGCAGAGAATCCACAATGTGCCAAGTACCAGGCCTATGTCCTTCTCCATCCGGCTGTGCTAGTTCATGGGAACTCAAGTTCCATGCATTCAAAAACACAACAAAATTTAACCAATCGATCAAGTCTGTTGTTATAGCCTGCAGCAGACGCAAAATTTTATTCTACATGAAATTTTACGAACTTATCCAGTTAGTATAGTCCAATTTCATTCAAGGAAATGAATATTTGTTATTTGTATATAAAGTCAAAACTGTGACCAAAAAAAAAGTAGAAAAAAATCTTTCCTCTGTATAATCCATGAATGTTCATCAAAACCACAAATATTGGGACAAGATAACATGACTAAAAAATTAAATAATTCCATTTCTCACATGAATTATAAGATAAAATGCAGTGTTTACATAAAACATAATTAATTTTGTACATTTATAGAATCAAATGATTTCTAAATGGATAAAGTTTAGTTACAAACTTGATTGTAGCCTAAGGCTACAACTTCACTCAATATCTTTTTATTGGATTTAAATTTTGACAAATCCACCATTAAATTACATTTATTTCTTATATCCTTTATATTTGCAAAATTTCCAAATGATCAAAAATCAATAACTATGTTATGAATCAATTGTTTAAATTGCAAGTTTTTATAGTCTAAAATTATGCATAAAAAATAAGTTTATTAATCATATAGTAAATAACATCTGAATGGCACAAAATTCAATCCGTATTAAAAGGGTAAAGAACATACAATTCAACGGTTAGATTTTCAAAATATGTAGCAATATTAATTTTTTTAAAAGAATTTGTAGCCTTAGACTTTAACTAAGTTTGTAGCCAAACTTTTTCCTTTTTAAATATAGTCCAAAATTTATTTTTTGATAAGTAAATGTAGTCCTAAATTTCAAAAAGAAAAGGTCACAAGACAAGTGTCCTTGCATTTGATAAAGAAAATTTACATAATGAATGAAAATGCTTGTAAAAATAAAATAAAAATGGAGCTTGATTGTAAATTAAATCATACCGAAGAAGGTTTTAGGCCACTAGAAACCCCCACAACAACTTCTATTGCATCACTTAAAGATAATCCCAACAATTTCGCATATCTTTCAAGCAGAAACTTTAGTTCCGAGGAAATTTTAGGGTCAGAAACAGATCCATTCACTTCAATATTCTCCTTGAGTAAAGTTGAAGCACTTTGTATAGACAGATATACCATTCGAGGAAGAAGAGACTTCCTCTCAATAACTCTCCGTAGATTTGCTTCCCGTTCCTTTGTCTAATTTCCACGCCAGAAGAAAAGGAAAAATCCAAAATTAAAGAGTAGGCAATCAAATACAAAAATGGGACATTAGTGATATGAAAAAATCTAAATTGAAAGACAAGTTCTTTACACCACCAAACATTATATGCAAATTACCGAATTTTCTCTAGGACAATAAGAAATTCCTTCAAATGGACCTGATAACAACAAACATCAATTTAGTTCAAGAAAATATCATTCAATGCAAGTATGGGATGAATTCAGATGGCCAAAACTTTCTCATGCCCAAGAATTGTAACTTCAACAGTTCAACAACAATTGGAAACAAGATGTATGTTATACTAACCTAAAAGATAGTTCTTTTCTGAAGTTGGGGTCCACCAAGGACGGGACTGCAAGTCTTCATTGAAGGTCAAAGATTTGGATCCAATCTCATTAGAGAGCTCAAGGAAGTGAATCCCACATTTCAAGCTATCAAGAACACACTGAAGGAACATACATATATAATATATCATCAAATGCATTAACTGAGAGTAGGTAATGACATGTTAAAGTCGTAAAAATAAAAAAATACCTCTGCTTCTTCAACATTATCAGCATTCTTCTTTAGCTGTAGAATGGGTGCTTCAACCCTAGCCACTAAATACTGATTTGAGTGTTGCAAACGTTCTTTAAACTGAACAAATTCAATTACCTGAAACAGGACATAATATGGCATAATTGCTTCATTCTATAGTCACAATCATAAACTGCATTGTGGCAACAATGGAAAATGAAAGCTTAAGCAGCAAGAAATATATAAAGTGAAGCATATATGTCCTTGTGCATGCTACAAATTACCCTTCTAAATTCCACATGAGAGACAGAGTAAGATAATGCAAATAAAGGCCTCATAGAGTTAGATCTTTTGGAAGGCAGTTACCCATCACAGACAAATATGCATTGGATGAGTCCTGAAAGCATAAATTTCTTTCTTTCTTTCTTAATTTTTTTTAGCCGCATGGAGGGGAGCTGGTATTCAATAGAAGTTACCCTTGACCCTTTCACATTTGTTTCTCTACTAGAACCAAATTGTTCTAAAATTTGTATTTTAAAATGTAATATAGACACGCTGAACTCTCAGTACAGATAAGAATGCAGCAGACACAAAAGTATAAACCTGAAAGGATTTGAGAGAGAGTTCCTGCAGACATTTTAAGAGCAACATGGAAGAAAAACAAATGCTGACAAACCATGCCTTGTCTAGTATATAAAGTAATAAAACATATATAAAGAAAAATAAAAAACCTATCACTTCCAGTATATCTTTGAACCATGTAACACATTATTTGCAGTAAAGTAGGTCCAAAAAAATAAGTATACTGACAATTTGTTCATACTTTTGAGTAATTTCTATGGCGATATGCAAGAAATGTAAGATCTGCAGATTCTCTGAAGTGATCATCCATAAACTTGAGATAATCTTTTAGAAGATTATTTAAATCTACCCAAAGGGGAGATACCAACATCTGGGGTAAAATGTGGTGTGAAACACTTTCCATCAAGATATTCTTCACATCCAGAGATTTATACCTAAAAGGAGGAAACAGATGCTATTATACTTGAAAAATATGAAAAGGGACTGCATAAATGTCACATGTTCATCAAAAGTAAGCCCAAACATATTGCCACTAACTCAGAATATGAGCCGAGTGGAAGATAATGCTATTCAATCAACTGACATGTAAATTCAAATCAATTTAATTACTTTACCATTCATATGCTAATGAGAGGGCACCCATGTGAGAATACAAATGTAACAACAAGATCTTGTACTGCCATACAAATCTGCCACATATAAGGAAACAAAAAATATATATATAATGTTATCTTTGTAATAGAGAACTCCCCAAAATAATACAGAATAAAATAGTTTCCAGACTGAAAGTGATGCTATACTAAAAAAAATGCAAAGATTGTATGACATACAAAAATCTCTGTGTTGTGTAAAAAAATAAATAATAATTAAAAAAAATTAGGATTTCAATGCCATAAACCGCTCGATGAATGATACCAATAGAAAATAGTAATCAAGAACTTGAAACAGTTCCTGACCTTCGGATGCTCAAACCAAACTCCAAAACCATAATTGCCTCCACAAAATAGCCAAGATCCCCTGTACGCCAAAATAACTAAACCAAAAAAGAACTCAGTATTAGCATTAACCACAGGGAAACTCTTTTTTTTTTTTTGATAGGTAATAACAGACTTTATTGATAATAAAAGTACAATGAATTTACGATAGTAAACTCATTGCACTGAAAAGAATACAAATCAATCAAAAAGAGAGACTAACAGAATTAAGAAATTCAAACAAAGAATGACAATGCGTAAACCCCCAAATACGAGACCACTCAAACAAAGTCCTAAGTAGCAAAGACTTCACACAGTCTACAAGTCTCTCAGTTTCCTCAAAAGTTTGGGCATTGCGCTCCTTCCAAATTAACCACATAAGACACGCTGGAACCATATTCCACACATTTGAAGTGTGACTTCCCAACCAATTCCACCATGCAGAGAGAAGAGAAACAACACTCTTCGGCATCACCCACTGAACCCCAAACAAACGAAGGACTTCACTCCACAAGGTATGAGCATATTTACAATGGATCAATAAGTGATCCACAGTTTCCTCTTTACATCGACAAAGGCAGCACCAATTAACAAGAGGTAACTGCTTCTTAACAAGGTTGTCTATCGTAAGAATCCCACCCCTAGCAGCTGTCCATAAGAAGAAAGCCACCCTTTTAGGTACCTTAACACACCAAATACTCTTCCAAGGAAAAGACACCATCGGGGCTGCTAGCAATGAAAAATTGAAAGAGCGCACATCAAAAACACCACTACGATTCAATTGCCATATCATGGTATCATCACCCCTCTAGGTAGCTTGGATGAAATATGCTCAAAAAAATCATAAAAGACCCCTGTCTCCCAATCTTGAAAAGCAAGACGGAAACGTAAGTTCCAACTTCTACCACCCCCATCCGGTGCACAGTCAACCATATCAAAAATCATAGCTGCCTTATCCACATCAATAGCAAACATAGCCAGATATAAATCCTTCAAGGCAATAGGGCTACTCCAAGGGTCATTCCAGAATCTAATACGAAAACCCTCACCGCTGCATACAACACATGCCCAAAAAAGCTCTCAGCCCCCTTCCTAATGTTCTTCCACATGCCACATCCATGTGTCCCTCTAACAACTCTAGTACACCATCCCCCACTGGCTTCCCCATATTTGGAAGCTATAACTTGTCTCCATAAATGTGTGACCTCATTCCCAAATCTCCATAGCCACTTCCTAAGCAAAGCTTGGTTAAACAGCCCAATCTTCCGGATCCCCAAGCCACCTACCTCCACTGGCCACACAACTTTCTCCCAAGCGACAAGTGAAAATTTAAAAACATCATTAGATCTCCCCCAAAGGAAATTCCTCTGAATCCTCTCTAATTTGTCCGCCACATGTTGTGGAATAGTGAACAAAGATAAATAATATGTAGGGAGACTTGATAAGGTACTCTTCAATAAAGTAAGTCTACCCCCTTTTGATAAATATAATTGCTTCCAACTTGCAAGCCTTTTTTCCATCCGTTCAACGATAGGGTTCCATATGGAGGAATCCTTATAATGTGCCCCCAAAGGCATACCCAAATAAGACATGGGTAAACAGCCTACCTTACAACATAAAATACGAGCTAAGGCATCCAAATTCCCAACCTCACCAACCGGCACAATCTCACTCTTACCAACATTTACTTTCAATCCTGTGATAGCTTCAAAGAAAATTAGAACCATACGAATATGTAATAATTGTTCCTCGGATGCATCACAAAAGAGAATAGTATCATCAGCAAACAAAATGTGAGAGATATGCAAACCTCCACTTGTATTGGGATTTGCTTGGAATCCACTGAGAAAGCCTCCATCTTCTGTCCTCTTCAACAACCTGCTCAACACCTCCATTACCAATAAGAATAGGAGTGGAGATAAAGGATCCCCTTGGCGAAGACCACGAGAACTGCCAAAGAAACCAGTTGGAGACTCATTAACAAGTACTGAAAAACGAGCAGTAGAAATACACATTTTCATCCATCTTCCCCACTTCTCCCCAAAACCCATCCTCTCCATAAGATAAAATAATGCACTCCAATTCACATGATCATAAGCCTTCTCAATATCCAATTTAACAATCACCCCCGGAATACCACTCTTCAATCTGCTGTCCAAGCATTCATTTGCGATTAGAACAGAGTCAAGAATCTGTCTTCCCCCAACAAAAGAATTCTGGGAATTGGAAATAAGTTTATCCAAAACACAACGAAGACTGTGCCAAAACCTTTGAAAGTAGCTTGTACAAACTACCCACAAGGCTAATAGGGCGAAAATCTCTAATATTGACTGCACTAATCTTCTTGGGTATCAAACACAAAAATGTGGCATTGAGAGATTTTTCAAAGATGCATTCTTTGTGGAAGTCTGCAAAAAAAGCCAAGATCTCCTTCTCAAAAACACACCAGCATTTTTTAAAGAAAGCCATCGTAAAGCCATCTGGACCGGGGGCCTTATCTCCCTTAGCCTCCCGTAGGGCTGCTATGATCTCCTCCTTCTCAAACTCCCTTTCTAAAGTAACCCTATCAGTTTCATCCAAATTAAAAATCATGCTCCTAACATCATATTTTTTTAGAATAAAGTACATTTTTGGCCCTTTTGGGGTCACTTTTATTTAGGCCTTACATTTCAAATTTTCCATTTTGGCTCTTCATGTTTGATTCCATTTTCATATTGGCCCTGCCGTCCATCTCCGTTAGTAATCTAACCATTGAGTGTCAAATGAATGCTTAGTAATATGACCATTAATCCAGACATAACGGTCAGAGTACTAACAGAGATGGAAGTCAAGGCCAATATGAAAAAGGAATCAAACATAGAGGGCCAAAATGAAAATTGTGAAACATATAGGACCATAATGAAAACAACTTCAAACTTTAAAGGCCAAAAGTGTAATGTAGTCTATTTTTTAATATTCCACCAAAAAAATAAAAACAAACAACTTAATCAAAAAATAATCATTTCATTCATGAACCTAAAGTTTGGCTATGCTATGATAGTAGTTATTGCACCAATCAAGTGAGTAACAGGCAAGGACTTTCTAAAATCCACCTATGGACACATAAAAAAGCTCTAATACGAATTTGTACATATAACACGGATGACTTTCTGGATGTAGCATGAGATACCTGAACCAATATATTGCACACCATAGATAGCAACTCTTCCCCATGCATACTCTCTTGTGGATCCAAGTCCTTCGAAAGTGGAAGGTTTTTACAATACATCTCCGCCATCTGTACAGCAGAGCCCTCAAGTTCTGGGAAGGAACAGCTCCAGGTTAAGCAGAAAACTCAATGACAAAGTTCACACAGTAAAACACAGCATTCTCCAATGAGCCACATATAAAAAAAACCTTTATTGGTAAATATAAATAAGCTGCCCTGCCATTGATATTTACTAATAGTGTGTGTGTGTGCGTGTGTGTGTGTGTTTTTAGCTTGTTTATGTGGTTCACTGTATTTTTCACTGTTAAGATTCAGCACATTGACCATGATGAAGCATGACAATGCAACCAATCTAAACACCAGCCACAGCATTTGACAATGGAGTTGCAAAAATATGTGATCCAACCATAGTTGATCTTAGGTGGCACTAACAACCCCTTCCCCCCCACCAACCCCCCCACCAAAAAAAAAAAAGAGGGTGTATGATGGTATCACCCAGGAAAATGAAATTGCAGAAATTTAAGATTAAAAGGCAAGAGACCTACCACTCTTGGGGAGCATGTACATCTTCCCAATCAGTTCTTGAACTTTTAAAAGGGTAATCGACTTCCCAAGCTCTTTGGTTGGCACTGCTGAATTAGATTCAGAGTTTTTCATTAACATCTCCAAAAACTCTGTTTTCTTATCATGAGTCAGAACTTCAAGAAACACCTCAACATCAGAAGTGAAGCAAGCCAAGTGACCAAACCTGTGTTTAACAAGAAAAGAAGCTCCAAAATATAGAATCATAACTGTCACATTATGAATATTGTTCACTAACAAAATAAAAGTTTATAACATATTAAACACGACTAGAGTGGAAAACAAATTGACAGGAACTTTTTAGAATTTACAAAGTAGACACAAAAATAATTAATCCACCGATATTCATCAACTTGATAACCCTAACTGTGATGAACAACACCAAGGAGACTGATAAATTAATAGAATCAACTATTACAACAAAAAAGAAACTTACAATTAATACACACAGGAAAGCAACCAGAGATGGCATATTAACAGACCACAAGAAAATATAACTCAACTCAATTTGGCCATATAAGTTCACAAGATATATGAAGACATGAGTTATATGGGCTCTATGCCACACCACTTCGGAGATTGAAACAAAAGAAAAGTGATGCAGAATTACGAGCTTTGATGCCAAATTTGACGTAGAACTAAATTCTCTAAAGAAATTTGCAGGAAAAACATAGATGAAAAATAAGATAAACCTAGCAATCAACGCATAGGGAGTCGGCACCAGGTGGGATAGAAAACCTAAAAATCAACATAGAGTTCGTTGGAGTCAACACCAGGCCAATAGAAAATTCCAACTGAAATTTTAATCATCATAAACTTGTCTTACATGAGTTCAAGAACGTGCTAATATAGATTACTAGGACTAAACCCCTAATCCTAATTGACTTGTTTCAAATATCAATTATTGAAATAACAAAATAACCTTGACTCACGGAAATAATTAAAAAAAAAAAATACCAAAAACCTAATTAACTAATAAGACTTAAATTAAATACAATGGGCCAATAGTAAAAAAATACAATTGATAACTAAAATTTAGGAGTGTTAATGTTTGACCCAACCCGCGAACACGACACAAACCCGACATGGGATTTTGCGGGTTAGGGTTGAGCCTTAACAGGTTTGGATCATAAACGGATCGACCCGAACGTTACACAATAAAAAACGAGTCATAAGCGGGTCAACTCGCATGACCCACAATAGACACGTTTAGCACGCTAATTTATTCGAGTAAACCTGAAATGACATATTTAACACACCTCGTTTAACTTATATAACAAATAATATTCATTTTATTTTAGATTTGTCAAATAATTTTTATATCCAACCTATATTTTAAACTAAAAAAGAAAAGTGAATAATTACAAAAACTTAGAAGGAATACGATTGGAAATTGAAATGGGTTTGACTTAAAGTATATGCACTACTTTTTGGATATAAAATATATATATATATATATTTCTAGATGGATGTTATATTTAATATTAAGCAGATTGAAATAAGTTGTATCACATTCGCGTCAACCCAACCCAACCCGTTTATTAAGCGTGTCAAGTGAGTTGGGTCAGGTCAATCCGCCTTATTAACAAGTCGGGTTAGGGTTGAAGGATCATGACACAATTATTAAATGGGTCAAGTTTGGGTTGAGCCATTTAGTCGAATATCCTTACCTTGATCCCTTATGCATGTATTTTTTCAAGAATTATATGATCCCTTATGCATATCTTTTTTCAGGAATTATATGATCATTGGTGAAATAAAGTATAGGACTGGGAGGGATGATTTGCAATAGGGCAGTTGCCAATTGAAATGCAAAACCATACCTGAAAAAATATTGCATCAAGGCCTCCATTATCTTGTCATCATCCCCCTTTCCATATAGGTGCTTCCTCCTTTCAACTTCAAGGTTTGCCAAGTATGGACCCCTTAAAATGTTATTACTGGTGTCCGCTTGTAACTTTTGTATAAAAGCTACGGCATTTGACATACAAGAATCAAACTGCATTAAAAATTTGAGCAAATTAAATTTTGCACAAAAGATTGCAGCAAAAGTGCTACTTGAAATAGGTTAAATGACCAAACATATAAAGACACATCAGAATTCAAGTGTATACACATACCACTTCATCTGCCAAGTGTGAAAGCTTGTAGTCAATGAATTTTGGTGGATGAATTGGATCGTTGAGGACCCCATTAGACCAGTTACTATCATCCTCCAGCAAACAGCCTAAATAATGTAAGAAACACTCCCAATCATCAGGGCTGCCAGAGGAGAGAAACATGTCAGAATTGCAATCCATACTACCAAATATAGACAAGTGGAGATTATTTGAAAAATGAATTTGAGCCGAGATGTACTAGAAGTTTCAACTCAATTTAGTAATGCACTGAAAAAGGAGCAAACAAGCCATTTCAAAAGCCATGGTACTAGTAACAAACAAAAGAAAAACCTTCACAGGTGAAAACAAGAACAGGAAAAAGGAGGGAGAGGGCGGAGAAGGGAGGTCTAACTAGCAAATGAAATGTGCATTTAAGAAAAATTTGATATGATTAATTGATAATAAAACCTTCTTTCATGAGTATATTTTAATAGAAAAAGAAGAGACCTCAAGTACAGAGGAAGTTTACACGGAGATCCCATCTATCAATTTATGCAAGGATGAGGACAAAAAGACCCAGTGATCAGTAGTCAACCATATATGATAGGCCACAATACAAGGGCAGATCATGAGCTTTGTCCCACAAGATAGCAGCACAGAGTCCTAATCTAAGTTAAATTACAAGACTACAACTCTACAAAAAGAAACAAGCACTGGGAGCATCAAAATCAGTTTTCTAATACCTAAATTGCCAATTATAAACTAAAGAATATATTTTTAGGTATCTATTCCATTACATTACCTTATCTTCAAATTAATTAAAAATAAATAAAACACCAGGGAGCCATATAGGGAGCACTAGCTAATCTTTATTTATATGTTTTATCATGATTTTAATGCAAATTTGTGGCAATAAATCTCAAGCTATGTAAATACCCTTTTGTCTAATGCCAATTGAACAGTTTATAATATTGGCACTGTGCAAGTTTCCACAAACATACCACAATTCTAGGATTTTCTGAAATATACTGGCAGCAGCAGCATAGTCACCTGCCCGAGCAAGAAGCCTCCCCTGTCAACTTAAAATCAAAGTCCAAAAGTTGATAAGGAAAGCAAAAAGTACTAGATGAGTTTCAACCATCCATGTGAGCCAGAAATGCATTATATATTTGAAACTTGGGACGGTAAAGAGGGTTCAAAAAATTTATAAAATTACATGCAACATATTTCATGCCATGGAATTCATGCAAGGGCGGCAATGTGATAAAATAAAACCAAAAATTGAGAAAGTCAAAGCATAGCCAACATTATAACAAGAGCAAGGGAAGTCATTCTGCAAGCTTCACTAGTATTGAAGGTAATCATAAGCGGGCAATAAAGTAGTGTATCAGCTCATCAACAATCACCGAATTACTAAAGCTGAGTATAAATTTACACAACTAAGAACCAAACTTGCTTACCATTTCCAATTATTGACATGTTTGGTCTTTCATATAAAGCAATAATGACTAGATAAATTCAAACAACACTTTTATCCAGCATTGCAATGGTCGATTTGTAACGTTCTTTCTCTCCATATAAAGAATTAAAATTAAAAATAAAATAAAATAAAATAACAAGATACCCATTTCAATTGGCTATGTACATATATATATATATATATATTTATATCAGGTATTAAACTTTCAATGCTCAAATTTTAAACGTCATATTTGAGCATAAAAAATAGATGATGCATCAATTCAGTAGCATGGATCCTATAATAAAGTAACAATGCAAAGAACAAAAAATCCCCATATATTGATAAGGCCACATCCCATAAATGGCAGCAAGTTTGGGTGTACTGCAGATTTTTAATTGGTATGTTACACATGCACTTGGGTTTTGAACCAACCAACTCACTCTCCATCCATTTGTATGGCAGAAGGAAATGCCATTTGAGCTAGAGCTCATTGGCAGGTGTAACGTACATCAATGTACAGTTCATTCATAACAATGACAACTCACATATCTTCCTACTCATAGAGCATCTAGAAGGCCACATGTAGCCTCACTAAGCTTGTTTTTTAGACTGTTAGCTACCATACCTTCTTTATTTAAATAAATAAAATAAATAAATAAAAACCTTGAACATAGACGTAGGGCTTCTGAAGATGCCAGTATGCATAATTGGAAGTGGACTTTTTGAATAAAAAATAAAAATGTTAACTAGATATTTTGGAGAATATAGAAAAGTGGAAATCAAAAAGACCTACCAAAATAAAAAATGAGGACAAATAAGTTTAAAAAATTAAAATTCCTTAATATGAGACCACACATCATTTTCCTAAACAATTAGTATACTATCTCTATTAGGAGTGTGCAACTGCTTGAGGTTATAAGCATTTTTTCCAACATGGTTTAATTTTCTTTTATTCTTTAGTAGTTATTATCTTCTTCAACTGCCATCTCTTTGTATTGCATATTTCACTTCACAAAGAGAGAGAGAGCGCCTATGAACAAGTAAGTAGTGCATGAGAGAAGGCTGTATTCTATGTCCTGCAATCTTCTTCTCAATCTAGCCTTCCTCTAGGACACCTCGTTTGTTCATGCTCACATCCATCTTCTCCTTTTTTTTTCCATTCTTACAAAAATTTCTGCTTCTTAACCAAGTCCTCTAAAGAAGAAAACTACCAACAAAAGAGTACAAAAATATATATATATATATATACATGAAAACATTTAAATTCATAAATTACATGATACTAAAGCTAACACTAAAAAATGAAAGCTAAAGAAAGTACCTGTATGCGCAGCTTATCTACTTCGATCATTAGCAACGATCCTAATTTCCCAGAGAGAATTTCTAGAGCATCACCATACTTAGCTTGCTGCTCCAATACGGAAATGTAGACAATAAGAGCTGAAATAGACTCCAATCATTTAGTAATGAGATTAACCATTCTTATTTAAATTCCAAGATAAATAGGTAAGGATAAGAATTAAGAAAACCTTCAGGCTCATGCAAGCTATGGGAGGCAACATGCTTCTTGATTAAACCTTCAGCTAAGAGCAATAACTTCTCTCCCCCATTACCACAAAACACCTACCAGAAGTTCAGACTCCATAGAATTAGTAGCATGCATAGAAAACAAGGAATAATTTGCAGAGAAGATCTAACTTCAATAGACAAATAATATGAAACCCAGTAGATCAATTGTGCCAGGTTTTTCTTTTTCTTTTTCTTTTTCTTTTTTATTTTGGGTGGGGGTGATATTTGATATTATATGGTCCTAGGATCAATGATGGGTCTCCTACGCAATTGCTAGAATAACAAAAAAAAAAATGCACACATTAATTGGACAACAAACAAAAGAGAAAGCTGGCAGAACCTGTAACTGAATGCTACAAATTGCCCAGAGCAAAAACCTTTCTTCACCAACAAGCTTATACATTTTGATAGCTGTCTGCCAGAAGACAAGACCAGAATAAGTAAAGTTTCAGTAACTTTGACCCATAACAATGCATAAACAAACGCTCAACGTTATGATAAATTACCTGCTGCTGCTTCACAAAAGAGTACTCGCGAACATAGCAGTTGAAAAGGCCCATCATTAGCTCCGAATTGTTTGGAAATTTCCCACAAGCATATTCGTAACAGCTCGTAGCCAAGTCCACTGATTTACAAAGAATTATGAGATAACTCAAAAAACAATGAAATGCATATAAACAGGTTACTCCAAGCATCAAAACAAGTACTGACGGTGATCAAGTCGTTGGAAAACAATCTGCAGCGTGCTGAGAGTGAGATCGTCCATCAAAACGGAGTCGTTCTTATACAACAAGTCTTTGGCACTTAAGCAAACAGTTAGTGCTTCATCGGGTTTCCCCATCCTTTCTAAAATCAGAGCTTTAAGCGCCTGCAGAACGTAAACAATACCGTCGCAAATGACATTTGAACATTACCATCTGTACATTGTCTTTTTATCTACTTTAATGAAAGTTCAGATTAAAACATTTATCGAGCTCTTCGAACCTAGAAATTGATATTTGAATGTTCCAACTTCAATCTTATTATCTCTCAAGTTGATCAAAACAGCAAAAACTTGTAAACGATAATTAACACACAAAAAATAATCCACATTGCTAATAAACTCCAAGCAATTTTAACAATAAAGTATAGCATTGCAACTTGCATGAATATATTACACACACACCAAAAGCTATAACAGTACAAAAAGAGGATAAAAAAGAGAGGAAATGAAACATTACAAGAGCGTAAGGTGAGTTAGGGAATTTGGAGAGAAGTGTGGTGGATTGCTTGAGAGCATTCTTGAACTGCCGCGAATCGATAGCGTCCCAAATGGGTCGGACCCTTCGCTCCGGTATCCCACCCGCCAAGCCAAACTTGGACGCCATTACCGGGGTCAAGGTTAATTAGGGTTTGGGCTGGAGATCGAGAAATGGTACACTCTGTAACTAGTAAGTAATTGTTGTAGAAGTAGTAGTAGTAGTAGTATCTATCTATCACTGTAATCAATCTTTTGGGGTTTGGTGGCTGTTTTTAACTCTTTGGGTCTGTGAAGAAAGATTTTTTTCTTTGAGAAACGGAAACGGGGAAGAAAACCTAATCCTAGTGTTTGGAAGCAGGTATTAGTAAGTAGTAGATCGCACTTGATTGAAAACGAGTCTGCACCTCGTCCCCGAATTAGACTTCGCAGGCCATGTTTTAGCTTTTTAACTTTTAACTTTTTAAGGGTCGATTTGTCATTTCCGTGGCCGCGCTTCCTTATTTTAGGCATAGGATTTTTTTATTTTTTATTTTTTTTATGTTTTTGACTTTGGATAGAATTATTTTTTGGCATTGATTGGGTTTTTTTGGTTTGTTTAAAGAGAGTTTCAACCTATAGTATCAGACCAAGATATTAATCAGTTTTTGGTATAGACGGAGATTAAACCCCAAATCTCTTATACAACTATAAAATATTTTATCAGTTGAGCTAATTAGAACCCACTTTTTATATTTTTATTAGTTGTTTATTTGGATAATTGGATTAAGTATAAATATCCAATAGCGAGTAGTACAGTAGGAGGATGGTTTTGTTTAGTTGGATAATTGGATATATATCCAAAAAATAAAATTGGATAATTGGATAGTATAAAGATCCTTCCTATGCACACTTTTATCCGGGAAACATCTTATTTAAGATTTAAAAAAAATTGTATATAAAAATTAAAAAACAAAAAGCTAACTTATAAGTTGTACCTAAACACAAACTTAGAGTATTCACATCAATCTATCTACATTCTATAATACAAAAATTAGTTAAATTTACACATTCTTCCCCAAAAAGTAACTACATCTGTGATGGTATAAATGTGTATATATAAATGTGATTGCTATAATAACTTTGTAAATATATATGGTTATTGTTGCTGTGTAAATCAATCTTTTATTTTATTTTTTTCTCTCTCCCTCCCACTAGAACCCTCCCTATCACTCTTTCTCCTTCTCTAATCTCGAACTTTCTCTCTCTCAAAACTTCCATGCCCAGTAGTTTCTCACCACAGCTCGCCACTGCCACCGTGGTTTTCCTTCATTCCTCACCGCAAAACCTCTCCAATCTCATCCACCTTCATTCATCTTGTTATCTTTATTTGTATTGCACCGAGTTTAGTCATAACTGAACCCTAATAACCATAACTACGGTGGTTTACAACAATGGTTTATTGACGTTCTTCTTATATTTTCTCTTTATTTGATCTATGGGTTTAGGGATTTAGATTCTTTTTGCTTAATTTGTGGATTTGGGGATTTAGATTTAATTGTTAAGATCTAATGTTGCTTGCATGTGCTTGGTTTGGATTTTGATTTCAAATGTATCTGAGTTATGTGAATCGAATATTTGAATGGATTTGGTGGATTTGGTTTGAAATTTCCTTAGATTTGTTATTTGTCCTGTTGTGGGTGTAAGTCATGGTTCGGGGTTTGCTTCAACACGTCTGATGTGGTGTTATATGTCTTGTGGTGGCTGTAGTGGTGGTGGTGGTTGTGGTCGTTGTACGGCTTGTGGTGGTTGTGGCAATGCCCTGTGATAGCTATGAGAGAGAGGTTGAGAGAGAAGGTTGAAAAAGTAATAAAAAAATATTGAAAAATGAATATTATATTGAAAAAAAAAATTAGAATAGATAATCTTACGCAATTATTTTTTAAAAGTGGTTGTGTAATTTTTTTGAAAAATAGGTTTTATGCTAAAATAGACATAAAATTTTAAGCAAATCAATGCGAATGCCCTTGGTGTTTTGGTTAAAGGGATAATTGGATAGTATAAATATCTAGTAAGAGGCTGTTGGCCTAGTAGTATTCACAGGAATCTAGCTAGACTTGAAGTTAGGGAAGGTTGAAGTATAAATTAATATATAAAAAATTATTATGAAACTCCCAAAAAGCATCCATTTATTATTAACAAAATGTTAAAAAAAAATATAAAGGCTTGGGCCATTTATTTTTGGTAAAATTGGTTGAGTTGTTGGGCTTACTAATTTTTTTATTATTTGATTTTAGATCCATGAAATTTTGTCATGGTCTTTAAGAGGGAGAATGATATTGTTATTTAAAAAAATATATATATATATATATATATTTAAGGGCGCAGGCCAAAACATGGCTCCATCCATGGATATTAAGCTTATCCCCATGAGATTTGGTGGATGGTAGTCTTGGTGTCTGAAGAGGAAAAATATAAGTTGACGGATCCTTATGAAGTGGGCTAGGCGATTCCTCATCCATGGGCCAATGAAGGACTGGCTCATTATGTGTAAGACCTGTTGAGGACAGATCCATCATAAACGGACACAACCTAAACGGATCTATTTGCCACGTGTCAGACAGAATCCCTAGATGGGAATACTTGCAACGCACACCACAGAATCTTAAGGTAAATAGAATCCAAGCGCAAATAGGATTCTAGAAGCTGCTCGCATTAATGAGGATCTTCTCTATAAGAAAAAGACTTGTCCATCACGTTTGGGACCTCTTAAAAGGATTTCTACAAGGAAAGAACTTCGACTCCAAGTAAAAGAGGTTAATCTTTGGCTACTATAAAAACCCCAATACCCTCACAAATTAAGGTAAGCATAATTGACCCTCTCTAGCACTCTAGAGTTGTAAGAGATTCTAACTTGACCTTCGGAGGGTATTTGGCCGGCACCACATCGATGCTATCTGTTAAGGTTTTTCTCCTTTCTTATGTTGTGCAGGTTACATTCTGAGTGTGCGAGTATCATGTGGCTCACTGGTGATTTTTTCGGCATCATCAGTTAGTGCTATCTGTAGGAAACATCTCATTCTTTGCGATTTATAAGCTGTGTTATCGCTTTCCGGACAAAAGAGTTGCATGGTGCTCACTTACTCGATGGTAACCACCAACAACATCCAAGGAGAGGAACCACCCATAACTGCCCTCGAGAGACAAGTCCAAACTCTCACCACAACCGTGGAGTGTCTCACCAAACAAAACCGCGACCTAAAAGAGCAACTGGGCCAGAAGAATGCAGCACCAAACAATCAGAGGGAGGACCAAGAAGGTACCAACACTGTGCGAAGAGATCGAGAGGGGCCAGAAGGTAGCAACGCCCCAAGTAGGCTATAACAGCAACATATAAGCCTCCCATCCCTCATGGATACGACTCCACCCCCTATTGTTGCAAAGATGCAGGCGATGAAGGAACAAATGGAGGTCATGATGAATGCCCTTAAGGGACGAGTGTCTAGCGATCTTGATGACCTAATCAATTGGACTAACTCTCTGTTTATTGCACCCATCAATTCCTTTCCCCTACCACATAAATTTCGTATGCCACAGATAGAAAGTTACGATGAAGTGAAGGATCCTCTAGATCACCTAGAGACCTACAATACTAAAGGGTCCCATGAGGATATGGCTCAGTTGACTGACGCCAAGCTCCATCAGCACTTTCAAGGAATTAAGTGCTTAGTTTACTTCACATTTTATAGGGAGACACAGGTACAAGAAGACCACAGCGTGCTTGATGAGCATCAGGCAACGAGAGGATGAGATGTTGAAATCCTATATAACCCGCTTCAATAAGGAAGCGCTTTCGATAAATGAAGCTAACGACAAGATATTGGTAGCAGCATTCAGGAACAGGTTACGAAAGGGTAAATTTTTGTTCTCTCTATACAAAAATGACCCAAAAACCATGTCAGAAGTACTCTATAGAGCTACCAAATACATGAATGTGGAGGATGCACTGCTGGCTCGGAAAGAAAAGCCTAGGAAGAGAGATCGACAAGAAGATACATTGCAGGACCAAGGACAGAAGAAACCAAGAACAGGAGACAAAAGGGATGAAAGGTGCCCTAAGCCTTCGGGAGGAAGGTTTACAAGCTTTACGCCATTGAATACCCCATTAAACCGAGTCCTAATGCAGATCAAGGACGAGGGGGCCCTAACGTTTCCAGGAAAGCTGAAGAGTAATCCAAACAGGCGTTCTAGAGACAAGTATTGTCGATTTCCCCAGAACCACGATCATGACACGGCCGATTGCTACGACTTAAAACAGCAGATTGAGGCCCTTATTAGACAAGGTAAGTTGCAGAAGTTCATTAGCAAGGAAAGAGCAGATCTAAATACTCAAGAACAGGGCCCACGATAGGATAATGAGTGTCCAAGACCCCCCGTTGGAGACATAAGGATGATTTTAGAGGGAACCGCGACTACTAGTTCATCCAAAAAGGCTCGAAAGACCTACCTTAGAATGGTCCAGAACGTCCAACTGACGAGTTTCGTACCGAAGATAGTGCGGAGGGAAAGCCCCATCGTTGGATTCTCGGAAGAGGATGCGCGACGTCTTCATCATCCACATGACGACGTGCTCGTTGTCAGCATACATGTAGGGGACTACAATGTTCATCGGGTGTTGATTGACAATGGTAGCTTGGCAGATATCCTATACTACCCGGCATTCCAGCAAATGGGAATTGACAGAAACAGATTGATACCGACGAACTCCCCGTTGGTAGGCTTTGGAGGAATAAGAGTATTCCCATTAGACTCAATCACGATCTCGGTGATGGTTGGCGACTATCCTCAGCAGATCACTAAGGATATGACATTTCTCGTAGTCGACTGTTCGTTCACTTATAATGCTATTATCGGACAACCCACCCTTAACTCGTGGAAGGCACCAACATCGACATACCACCTAATAATCAAATTCCCTACAGATTATAGGGTTTGCAAGTTACAAAGAGATCAGGTGGTCGCGTGCGAATGCTACATTGCCATGCTGAAGATGGAAGATCACCAACAGACTATGTGCATAGAAGAGCAACGGACCACAGCAAAGCCGATTGAAGAACTAGAAGAAATAATCCTTAATGAATTAAGACCCGAATAGACAACTAAAGTGGGGACATTGGCCAGCCAGCCAATACGTCAAGCCCTCGCAGCTTTCCTTAGAATGAATTAAGATGTGTTCGCTTAGAGCCACGAGGACATGCCCGGGATTAACTCTTCAGTCATAGTCCATAGTTTGAATGTAAACCCCAGATCCCCTCCCGTTCGACAGAAGAAGGAGTGTTCGCCCAAGAACGAGACAAAGCTATAGCAAAAGAGGTCAAGAAGCTACTAGAAGCAGATTTTATTTGAGAAGTATACTACCCTGACTAGCTGGCGAACGTAGTCATGGTCAAGAAGGCTAATGGGAAGTAGCGAATGTGTGTCGATTTCACGGACCTCAACAGGGCGTGCTTGAAAGACAGCTATCCACTACCTTGGATAGACACTTTAGTAGACTCGATGGCGAGACACCAGTTTCTAAGCTTCATAGATGCCTTTTTGGGCTATAATTAAATCAAGATGAAGGAGGTTGATCAAGAGAAAACTTCCTTTGTCACCAGCCAAGGACTCTTTTGCTATAAGGTGATGCTGTTTGGTCTCAAGAACACAGGGGCAACATACCAGAGGCTAATGAATAAAATGTCCGCACACCAAATTGGGAGGAACGTGCAAGTCTATGTTGATGACATGTTAATGAAGAGCCTACGCGAAGAAGATCACTTAGACAACCTCCGAGAGACGTTCGACAACCTCCGCTCATATAACATGAAGCTAAACCCAAGCAAGTGCGCGTTCAGAGTAACGACAGGGAAATCTTGGGATTCATGGTATCCCAAAAGGGTATAGAGGCTAACCCGGAGAAGATACGAGCCATAATAGAGTTAGAACCATCGAAAACGGTTAAAGAGGTGCAAAGCTTAAATGGCAAAATTGCGACATTAACCAAGTTCATCTCGAAGGCAACGGACAAGTGTCTACCATTCTTCTGCACTCTTAGAAAATCATTTGAATGGACGGACGAGTGCTAGAAGACATTTAAAGATTTAAAGAAGTACCTTTCATCCCCACCATTGCTCAGCCCATCCGAACCAGGGGAAGAACTCTACCTCTACTTAGCCGTTTCGCAAGTGACAGTAAGTACGATCTTAGTAAGAGAGGAAGGCGGATCCTAAAGACTCGTCTACACCATAAGCCGGGGCTTTCCAAGGAGCAGAATAGAGGTACCCCAAATGGAGAAATTGGCCTTCGCGTTAGTAATTGCGACGCAAAAGCTCAAGCCCTATTTCCAGGCGCATACCATTATAGTCTTGACAGATCAACCCCTAAGGCTGCCGAACAGATGGCTTTATGGACGGTAGAACTGAGTGAGTTTGATATACAGTACCGCCCGCGAACCACGATAAAGGGGCAAGTTTTGGCTGATTTCATTGCCGAATTTACTCAAGCTAAAGGCAAGGGGGCAGAGATCGCTGAGCAGTGGAGCATCCACACGGATAGATCTTCCAATAAACGCGTAGGAGGGGCCGGCGTGGTAATTAAAACTCCAGAGGGGGATAGGATCGAATGCATGGTTCAACTATACTTCCCCACAACGAACAATGAGGCCAAGTATGAAGCATTGGTGGCAAGACTAGACCTAGCAAAAGTAGCAAGTGCAAAAAACATGATCGTACATTGCAACTCTCAAGTGATAACAAGTCAGGTCAATGGTAGCTACAAGTGTAAGAATGAAAGGATGAGGAGATACCTGGAAAAGGTAAAGAATCGAATCAACAGCCTCAAAGTTAGAATCATTCAAATCCTAAGGGAAGAAAACGAATGTACCAGCCGTCTAGCGAAGGTCGCCTCAGCAGAATTTATGATTGCCCCTGAATAGGTATTGTCGTTTATTCAAAATTCCTCACTCATCGATGATGGGGCAAGTGTGTAGGAAGTATGTTTTGAGAGCAATTGGACTACGCCATTAATGGCATACCTGAGATTTGGCATGCTACCAGATAGGAAAGATGCAGCTAGGAAATTGAAAGTCCAAGCCTCGCGATTTCTGCTGATCAAGGATGTCTTATATAAGAGAGGATTCTCGCGACCGTACCTGAGGTGTTTAAATCACGAGGAAGCAGATTACGTGATGAAAGAAGTCTACGAAGGTATCTGTGGAAACCACTCAGGGGCACGGTCCTTAGTGCACAAGTTAATCCGAGTAGGGTACTATTGGCCTACAATGCTAAAGGATGCACAAGCTTACGTCAAAACCTACGACAAATGTCAGAGGTTCAATAATCTAATTAAACAACCGTTCGAGGAGCTGACACCCATGGCAGCCCCTTGGTTATTCGCCCAATAGGGACTGGACATCATGGGCCCCTTTCCGACAGCAGTAAGGCAAATAAAATTTCTGGTAGTTGGTATTGATTACTTCACTAAGTAGGTGGAAGCAAAGGCCCTAGCTACCATCATAGAGAAAAACATTCGAAACTTTGTTTGGAGGAATATTATCTGTAGGTATGGAATACCAAGAGTGCTAGTCTCCAACAATAGAAAGCAGTTTGACAACAGCACATTTAGGGACCTCTGTTCGAAGCTAGTATTAAGAATCACTACTCATCGCCCGCACACCCACAAGCCAACGGATAAGTCGAAGTCACAAACCGGTCCTTGCTCAAAATAATTAAGACTCGGCTCGAGGGGGCAAAGGGCATCTAGCTTGAAGAATTACCAAGCGTCTTATGGGCGTATCGTACTACAGCAAGAACACCCACTGGAGAAACACTATTTCGGCTAGCATATGAAAGTGATGTTGTCATCCCAGCAGAGGTAGGGTTTACAAGCTATTGGGTGGAGAACTACAACGAGGATAAGAATGAAGAGGCCTTGCACCTTCAGCTAGACTTGGTGGACGAGGTCCGGGCAACAGCAGAGCAGACGTTGGCGCGGTACCAAAATCTAATGGCAAAATAATACAACTCCGATGTCAGGCATAGAAACTTTCAGGTTGGAGATTTTGTACTACAGAAGGTAATAGGTGCTGCTAGAGATCCTTCGCAAGGAAAGCTCGGCTCCAACTGGGAAGAACCCTACAGGATCTCATCATGGCAAAGGAAGGGGACCTACCACCTCGAAACTCTGGACAGATGGAGGCTACAACACCTATGAAACACGAAGCACTTTCGGAAATACTACCAGTAGAGACGGTGTGAAGATATGAAGAGCATCAGCGTTCCCAACTTCCTAGTTTATTATTTAGTTTTACTATTACCAGTTTTTACTTCGAACAATTCTTTTTACAAGCGCTTTTTTAAGCCCAAGGGGGTAGGTACTTTTCTACAAACGCATGATTTTCTTTTTAATTAATAAGAGGAATATTCAGACACGACTATGTTTTTTTCTACTTAATTTCTAAGTCCAAAAATGGACGGATATAATCTACATCCACAAGACGGACGGATCATCCCAAGAGGATGAAAATTTCTAAGTCCAAAAGTAGGCGGATATAATCTACGTCCACAAAACGAATGGATCATCCCTAGAGGATGAAAATTTCTAAGTACAAAAGTGGATGGATAGGATTTACGTCCGCGAAATGGATGGATCATCCAAAGATGGTGAAAACCTTAAGTCCAAAAGTGGACGGATATAATCTACGTCCGTAAAACGGACGGATCACCCTAAGAGGGTGAAAATTCAAAGTCCAAAAAAGGATGGGAACAATCTAAGTCCACAAGACGGACAGATCACTAAGTGGATGAAAAATTAAAGTCTAAAAATGGACGGATATCAGCTAGACGCCCACAAACTGGATGGATTAACTAAATAAGACAACTTTTACAAAAAGTTACAGCATGGACGGAGTCTATCAAAGTATTGGTAAAATCCAAAGTTTGTGAAAAATAAAAACATGTTTAAACAAAGTTGACGGATGCATTCCACAACAAAATATCAAGTACGTCGACGGACCAAGCAAAGTTTAGAAGATAAATAAAAGCCCTCGAAGGGAAATGTCTACATAGCCCCAAAACATGACAGGGAAACCATAAATTGTTCTAAAATTTTTACATATAAAAAAGAAGAAAAAAGAAGAAGAAAGAAACAATGATAAATAACTTTAGTTTGTGGCAGGGGCTGCGATTTCCTCAACTTGACGGTCCTGACCACCTTTCGTTTCACTATCAACAACCGTCGGGTCCACAGGGATGTTACTAACGGGGGCATCATCTCCAAAAAGCTCATTGGTGTCCTCTGATTGGGCAAGCTGGACGGATGTTTGTTCTGGGATATTGATGGTGACGGTTGACAGGTCAAGCTCTGGGTATAAGTTTTTCACTTGACGGAGTGCGTCATCGAACTCATCATTATATAAAATCCCCAGCTCTGACAGAAGGGTGTCAAAGTCACGGTACTCTTGTATGGCCGTCTCCTTAGCCTGACAGAGTTCTTTTTCCTTGTCCTCTAGAAATTTCTTCAAACCCTCCGTCATCTGGTAGTACTCATCATGAGCCTCTTCTGTCAGTTTAAGATTCTGCTCCATTGTCACTTTTCAGTTCTTTAACTCAATAAGCTCATCCTCCGTCAACTTGGCCTTATCATAAACACGGCTTAAGGTCGTCTCATGATTGAGACACCGTCCCATCAATCCCTTCATCATAATCATGGCCTAAAAAAGGACAGAAATTAATTTCAAACCAAAATAAGGACGGACAAGATGACGATGGATAAGGTACCTGAGCAATGCTAAATAGGCCCGTCTCCTCCATAGCCTCCGTCAAGTGGTTACCCAAGTCCTCATAATCCTCAGTAGTTATGATGGACGAGAGCCTCTCTAGGGCGTATTTGAAGTCCTCGCGAAGCAGGATGGGTGGCTTTTTTTGGCTTACCGACGGACCGATCATTAGGCCCTTGCCGGTCCTATACTTTGCTGAGGTGATCGTCTTAACACCCTCAGCCATTAACCTAATGATGGGCTCCAAAGGAACCTTGGGTTTCTTATGTGCATGGTCTCCTTTGGACGTTTGCTTCCTTTTAACCGATGGTTTGCTTGAACTCGTCCCATAGGATCCGCACTAGCTTCTTTGTTTTTGGCCGCCTGTAATCTGATCACTGCTCTCCTTTTAGCATCGTCCATCTCTGAAGAGGTAGACGGGTAAGGTAAAGATAAAACACAAACTATTTAAGGGGGAACGACGGACTTACATTGGCAAACCCACTCTTCATATTTAATTGCTGCTGGAGTTGGCTCGGGCCCGTCACAATACCAGTGGATGGTGTTAAGGCTGACAAGTTTTGCTCAATTTCGTTCCTTTAGCTTGGACTTGGCAAAAATCCTCTCAAGGAAGTTAAACTCCTCGAAATCAACGAGGGGGCGTCGTCGAACTGTTTTTTTTTTTTTTTTTTTTTTTTTTTTTTTTTTTTTTTTTTTTTTTTTTAAAAAAAAAAAAAAAAAAAAAAAGAGGACGGACGTCAAAAGCACTGAAGAATTTCAACAAAAAAAAACATTCATATATGACGGATGTATACTGGATGGATTTATTATGCCCAAGTCGTATCGACGGGCATGTGCTCCATCTCCCCTGGATAAAACATCTAACCGTCGCCCTCTAGGAAGAAGTAACGACTCTTCCAGTCCCTGTTTGAGTATGGGGTTTCATAAATCACCTTCAAGACGGGGCTCCTAGGAACAAAACTGTACACCCCCTTTGACTTGTCTGTCTCGTCTGGACGGTAACAATGGAGGAATTCCCGCACCATTAACCTTTGAGTTCCATTTGACATGGCTCCATACAGGACCTCCATTGCAATAAAAACCTTCCAGGCATTCGGGGATATTTGGCTAATGGATAAGCCCAGATACTTGAGGAGTTCACGGTGCAGGGAGCTCAGAGGAAACCTACCTTGAGCACTTGCTCGTACACTCCAACACCGTCTACCCCTTCATAGTAACACTTTTCTAACTTAAAGGGTAGACAAATGAGGATGTAGTCTGGGATTTGGTAGTGGGCTTTAAGAGTGTTGAGGTGTGGCTTCTTGATGGTGGACATAAAAGCATTCACCGTCTATTCTGGTAGCATGATGAACTCCCTAAGTCCATCAGCACCCACGACGGACTTAACTTTTTGGTCTTCATCGTCATCGGAACCCTTCTCTGGCTCGACCATCTCCATATCCTCATTTGTTGAGGACAGGGAAGATGTAGACGGACTCCTCTCCTCGCTCATGTTGTCTTGGTCTTTATGACCTGACGGGTATACCTCTTCGTAGTCCGCCCCGTCACGAACGACTGACTGATTACTCGACGCACTAGACATTGCCTACATGAAATGACAAAACCTAAGACTCTGACGGGTTTTGAAAGGGTGATGGAGGCATAAAGTCTAAGGAAAAATAAAGAGTACCAGAAGGAAAATGAGAAATGAAAAATAGATAGGTAAAAATTACTTACGGAGCTAAGGAGTGAACGGATGAAGGCGTTGACAACGGGTGCAGGAACTGGACAGATTGGTCTCTGACAAATGTGACGGTCATGCTCTGACAATATGTTTCTACGGAAAGTAAAGAAATGAGAGGAGAATGGAGTGATATTTATAGAAAAAGTGCACGGAAGACGAAGCGACGCTTCGATCCAAGACAACAGCCAGTAGGAGAGTGACACGTGTCATGAGTAATAAATGTGTTCTTGATAACCTATCAGGATGCAAGTGCAACTCACGAAGTTAAAGCCGTTGACCCATGGATTTTTAACCATCATCCCAATCTTGAACCGTCACCCCACGGGTCCTTTTGCTCAGAGATGACGAACCCATGGGGTGAGGGGGCAACTGAAGAGGAAAAATATAAGTTGACGGATCCTTGTGAAGTGGGCTGGGCGATTCCTCATCCATGGACCGATGAAGGACTGGCCCATTATGTGTAAGACCTGTTGAGGACGGATCCATCATGAACGGACACAACCTAGACGGATCTATTTGCCACGTGTCAAACAGAATCCCTAGATGGGAATACTTGCGGCGCACACCACAGAATCTTAAAGTCAATAGAATCCTAGCGCAAATAGGATTCTAGAAGTTGCTTGAATTAATGAGGATCTTCGCTATAAGGAAAAGACTTGTCCATCACGTTTTAGACCTCTCAAAAGGATTTCTACAAGGAAAGGACTCCAAGTAAAAGAGGTTAATCTTCGGCTACTATAAAAATCCCAATACCCTCACAAATCAAGGTACACATAATTGACCTTCTCTAGCACTCTGGAGTTGTAAGAGATTCTAACTTGACCTTCGAAGGGTATTTGGCCGGCACCACACCGGTGCTCTCTGTTAAGGTTTTTCTCATTTCTTGTGTTGTGCATGTTACATTCTAAGTGTGCGAGTATCGTGTGACTCACTGGTGATTTTTTTGGCATCATCAGTGTCGAATCCTAAAATAGTAAGGACATTAATTATTTCATGAGATCAACCAACTGTCCACTAATGCCTTTGGTGTGGCTAGGTTAAGCTATGACTCAATCAGACTGAATCAGTTCCTTTATATTTTAAGAGTTGTCCTAACAAGTAAAATACTACTATGGTTATGCTTACGTAGGGAAGTCACCTTCAATCAACCCATCATACCCTTTTTTATTATAAAAAGCATAAAGGGGGAATTGAACCACAATCCTCCTCTTAAAAGAAAGTAATAAATGTTACTAAGTTATGAGATTCTTGAATGTTAATGTTAAATTTAAAAAGTTGCAATCCATACAAATCTTCATAATAAAATCTTGAAATATTTTTACAACGTGACTATAAGAGCGAGAAGTGCTACATACATGTAATTTTTATAATAAATTGTAGGTAGTAAGTTGTAGTTCTAATTTGAATCCACCACTGAAATTACTTTGTTGCCTACCAATAACAACTAATAACATTTGACACTTAAAATTTGTTGTGAAGATATTATGGATGTAACATTTCTCTTATAAGGGTCTCTACTATGATGTTTAACTATCTTGCAAACTAAATTAAGTAGTACCTTCCAATATTGCCATTGATATTAATAAACTTTAGAAACAAGCCTCATTATACTATTCTTACAACTAAAAAGAAGAGGGCTTTTCTCTTGATAGTTTTTAAGGGAATGCCCTTAATGTTTTACATTCAGGCATATTAAATGTATAAGCAACATATACAAACATGTGAAATTGTCCTTTGTTAAAAATTTAATGTCTAAGCAAGATATTAATTTTAAACAAAGACAATTGATGAGTCCTTAGAAATCAGTGGGTTGAAAGGTCTTCGGATGTTGATGATCTTGAAGTGTGAGTCCTGAAAAACCAAAGAAGATCAGAGAAGACCGGTGGAGGCCGGTCTTGAATCCTCCGATGGTAAAGTTAGTGGATTGAAGTAGAAAAGAAAGCACTTCAAAGACTTCACCAATTTTTCTCTAGAATAAAAAAAAAGTGTCCATACCTCTATGTAGAAGGGTCTTTATATAGTGTTAGCTTGACAGTTATTTCTTCTATTGTCGTAGAGTTTGGAGGATTCAGAGGGTAACTTCCATAACTGTCATGGGAGTTACCTCATCGGGACTTGTGTTCTGATTCAAACAACATGACTCTTGGCTTTTGGAAGAGTGTCATGACTCTTAGTGAACCTCACTCGTCCATCACTAAGGACGGACGAGGTTCGCTGCTAGTACGTCCTTCATTGGATGAGTGAATGAAGGACGAGTGTAAGAGGACGGTAAGAGAAGAACGAGCATAACAGCCACTCATTCTCCACTTTGTACGTTGTTATGGACGACCACATGGACGAGAAATCAGCTTGGCGTTTTCTTACACCATCAGTTGCCCCCTCGTCCATAGGTCGTCCAAGAAAATATAGTAATTTACTTCTCTGGACGGACGAGCTTCTTTCAACAATCGGAGATGCCACATGTCATAATCTAATTGGTGGTTCATTTCGTCGATTCATTTTTTCGAGACGAAGACCACGTGTCATCATCTGGTTGGTTGTGTCGTTTCATGTGCTTATGTCAGCCATCTATAAATAGTGGAATGCCCTCACTACCCTCCTCACTTCTGAGATTTTTCTTCCTTGACATTCATCGTCTAGAGCCTCGTCTAAGAGTTTCCTCGCATCCATAGTTTCAATTTGTCCTAGAGCCAGGTACTCCCTTTCTCCTCGTCTTTTAGGTTTTCAAAATTTTCTTTTCAGAAAATGTCAGAAATAACCGTCTCCTCGTCTAGAGATAGTACAGAAAATGCTATAGACGAGTATTATGATAAGAGTAGTGATAACTCTAGTGATACCAGTAGTAGTAGTAGGGGAAATACTACTGACGAGGAGTATGTCTCAGGGGTCCCTGGGCTTCCCTTAGAAGAAGTACAGAAAAAACTTAGAAAAACTTTAGGGTCCCAGGTAGGCACCTCGTCTTCCGTCCCTCCGTCCAGTCTTTTAGACGAGACGGAGGTAACTGTATATAGTTGTGCTGTAGATATTCCTTCCAAGATGGACGAGGAAAGATTAAACAACCTTAGGGAATGGTACCAAATCCCAGACGAGTTTAATCTTAGATTACCTGTCCGTGGAGAGTGGTGTTGTAATTCCCATTTTAGGATAGGTGTATATGAGGCCTACCTTTTTGGAGGTCTTAGGTTTCCTTTAAATGCTTTTACCAGAGAGCTATTAGTTAGGTTAGGTTTAGGAGTGTGTCAATTCAACCAAAATGCATAGAGATTAATTATCTCTATGCAAATTTTGTGGAGGGAAGTGTCTGGAGGGGACCGTCCTATTACTGTGGACGAGTTCCTCTACTGCTATAAACCCTCAGAAATTCATTAATCTCCTGGCTTTTATCAATTCACAGCCAGAAGTAAAGATTGTAGATTGGTGAAATCCTTGGCCTCGTCTGACAGAAAATGGAAGACGGAGTTTTTCTTCGTCTCTGGATTCTGGGCTGGAAATCCTGTAGACGTTGGCCGGAATACCTTTGGTCGTTTTACTAGGGACCTAGGGAACCTTCGTCCTGAGGGTAAGTCCCTTAGCTTTCCCCCTCTTCTCTCTCTTTCCTTTTATTTATTATTATCTCATTTAACTTCAATTTATTCCATTACAGCTGTTGGACGACCCACTTTGAGCAAGTTGCACGGTGATCACGTCCACAGGGCTTGTCTACACACAGACAAGGATTTCCATTCCTTGATCAATCTCAGACGACTAGCCAAGTGGGGGTTAGGTCCTAATCCGTCTGACATTGCACTTGCACACGAGATTACAGTAAGAAAAAGTAAGTATTAGATTTCTGCATTCCTTGTATCTTTTATTTTCATTTTCCTATCTAAGTGAATTCTCTTCGTCTCTTTATAGGAATGGCAACTATGAGAGGCAATAAGGGAAAGGAGGTAAGTGCTGAGGGGACCTGTCCTAAGCTTGATCGCCAAGCTCGTCCTGTAGCTGGAGATAAGAGGAAGACCATATCCAAACACTTGGATTTGGAAAACCTCCCTAGCAGACGTGGTAAAAAGGTCAAGCATGGCTCGTCTCAAGTAGTTAAGCGTACTCCGTCGTCCCATCAGCTAGCCAAAGTCTATGATATCGACTCGTCCACTCCTGTTGAGTTCACCCCGTCCAAGACTCCACCGTTCAGAACTGTGCCCACCTCGTCTCAACCGTCCCAAAGGGCCCCTTCAAACATTATTGAAAATGAGGATCTGGTCTGGGAACGTTTCAAGAACGCTGTTTCGGAAGAGGATATAAAAGTCTGCTACGACATGTCCCTCAAGGACTTTGAACACTCTGGTGTCCATGACCTTTTCAAGGTAACATTTTTCTTCGTCTTGACCAAATGTACATTTTTCCTTCCTTTTTTTTTTTTTTTTTTTAACTTATATTTTTTGTTGACTTTTACAGGGCATGTCCAAGTTTATAGCAGCGTCCAGACAGGCCACCGGGTTGGACAAGACGAAGATCTTGCTAGAGACGAGGATACAAGAGTTAAAGAAAGAAGCTAAACAATGGGTTGAGGTGGCCACTAAGACGACGGACGAGGCGAGGGACCCGAAAGTTTTGGTTGAGGATTTGAAGGCTAGTGCTGTAGAAAAAGATGCTCGTCTTGAAGACTTGCAGAAAAAGAGCAACGAGCACAGCATTCTCCTCTCCAAAGCTAAGGAAGATGCAGTGGGTAAATTCAAAGCATCTAAACAATATACTGATACTTTGGATACCAATTATGCAGCAGGGTTTGAAGACTTTAGGATGGACGCTGTTGAAAAGTTTCCTGATGTGGACTTTAGCTCCATCATGCTTAATTTAAATGCTGCCACCACTAGCTCTCTCCTTCATCTCGACTCTGAGGACACCAACATAGAGGACGATGCTACGACCCAACCTCAGGACGACCCCAACTTAGATGCCTCAGCTTAAAAAATACCTTGATAACTTAGGAAAAAAAAAAAAAAAAAAAAAATTAATATATATATGTAATTTAAGTACATTTAGCTCGTCCATGTTTAAGGACGAATTTTGATAAAACAGTTAAAAGTTTGTAAGGGTGTTTAGGACATTTCTCATCCGCCCTTGAAACAATCAAATGAATACCGTTTGTCTTATATATGCATGGACGAGAGTGTTTATTTTTATATACAGGATTTCCTGTTTTGCTCGTTTACATTTCATATACATACTAAAACCATTTTTATTGGAATTCTACTTGAGTGTGATTTGTCCATGTGAAATGGTAAGTAAAAGCATCACTTGAAATGGCTAAGTAAAAGCATTACTCGTCCTTAGGCTTGTCTATGCATTTTTCTCGTCCTTAGACTTGTCTTTGCATTTTGCTCGTCTGTGGACAGTTTTTTAGTAGGTGATTTAAACAAGTTCAAAACGCCCATGCTTTTCCTCGTCCATGGTATGGTTAGGTATTATGTTTTACCTTGCCCCATTTTATGGACGAGCATGCCTTGGTTTCGCTTGTAATTTGATCTTAGGCATAGGCTTTATCTCGTCCTTTGCTTTGGACGAGCATGCCTCGATTTCACTTACTAGGAAATCTTGAGATTACATCTCCGCGTCCAGAGAATTTTCTCGTGTTGAGCTTTTTAGCTTTTTTCAAGTCAATATGAACAAAAAGTGGTACTGAAATCATGGATTCACATAACATCATATACATTCCACAAATACTGTTCACAACACAGATATTGTTCATAAACGAGGCATGTCTTAAGAAACTAATGCCTGCCTTTAAAGAAAAACAAACACAAGCCAAACCATAATTTTGTCCTTAACATAATAATAAGACAAATATAAATAAACAAGTCTTTATGTAGAATAGTCTTTTATGTAGATAGACAGCCTCCAGACTCGTCCAAAGTTATGTTTATCTAAGCTGGCATTTTACTGGTAGTACCTCCTCAGGTGCTCAACATTCCAAGGATGCTCCAACTTCCTCCTGTCTAAGGCCTCCAAGTAATAGGATCCTTGTCTCCTGCAGTTGACAACTCTATAGGGGCCTTCCCAATTAGGTCCTAACTTCCCATGAGCTGGGTTCTTTGTGGCTAAGGAAACCCTTTTCAGGACGAGGTCGCCTATGTCAAACCGCCTTGGTTTTACCGTTGCATCATATTAGGTCGAGATTCAAACGGAGTTGTTCCTCATTATCTTTGTCCTGATAGGCTACCACTCTATGATTGGCCATGTGCACTTCTGCAGGTATGACTGCTTCAGTCCCATAGGCTAGCTTGAAAGGAGTTTCTCCTATAGGAATTCTCACTGTTGTCCTATATGCCCACAGAACACCTGGTACTTCATCTGGCAATACTCCATTTGCTCCCTCAAGCCGAGTCTTGATTATTTTTAACAATGATCGGTTTGCAACTTCAGCTTGTCCATTTGCTTGTGGGTGGGTGGGTGAGGAGTAGTGATTTTGAATCCTAAAATGTATGCAAAAATCTCTGAAAAATGCATTGTCAAATTGTCATCCGTTATCAGATACCAGCACCCTGGGCACGCCAAACTGCACACAATGTTCTTCCACACAAAGTTCTTGACATTTTGTTGTGTGATATTAGCTAAAGATTCTGCTTCCACTCACTTGGTGAAATAGTCGATACCAACTGCAAGAAACTTCATTTGCCTTACACCTATTGGGAAAGGACCCAGGATGTCTAGTCCCCATTACGCGAAGGGCCATGGGGCTGTCATTGGGGTTAGGTATTCTGATGGTTGTCTGGAGACGTTACTAAACCGTTAACATTGATCGCAGACCTTGACATAGGCCTTAGCATCAGCTTGCATGTTTGACCAGTAATATCCTGCACGGACGACTTTGTGGATGAGTGATCTGGCTCCTGAGTGATTGCCACATGCTCCCTCATGAATTTCCCTGAGTATATAGTTCGCTTTGTTCGGAGCCAGACACCGGAGATAAGGCTGGGAAAAGCCTCTTTTGTACAGAACCCCGTCCATAAGAACATACACCTACCCTCAGCTTTCTTGCTTCGTCTTTTTCTTCTGGAAGTCGTCCCTCTTTCAAGTATGATACAATGGGAGCCATCCAATTTCCTTCACTCTGCACCTGTTGCACTTCTGGGATGTCTATACTCAGCATGTACTGAATCTCATCAAACTTGTCGACGGCTTCACTCGCCGAAACTTCTTTTGTTAATGTATCTGCTTCCATGTTCTCCTCCCTTGGGATTTGAATGAAGTTAGTTTCCTCAAATTTTTTCGTAAGTCGCATAACCCTGCTAATATACTTCCTCATTCTTTCTTCCTTAGCCTCGTACACCCCATTCACTTGGCCCATGATTAGCTGAGAATCTCCCAAGACGAGTATTGACTTAGCTTCCACGGACTTAGCCAATTCTAGCCCTTTGAAAAGAGTTTCATACTCAACTTCATTATTGGTTGCTTGGTACTGTAGGCGAACTTTGTATTTCAGTTTATCCCCTTCTGAAGATTGCAAAACCACACCTATTCCTCTGGCATGCTGCGTAGACGATCCATCTACATGGATGATCCATTTCTGGTTGCCTTCCATTTTACTTACATCATCATGACTTGGGTTGAACTCTGCAATGAAGTCTGCCAGTGCTTGAGCTTTTATAGAATGTCTGGGTTGGTACCTTATGTCGAATTCACTAAGCTCGACAGCCCATTGAATCAATCATCCTGCAGCCTCCAATTTGTTCATTGCTTTTTTGAGTGGGTGGTCCGTCATGACATTGATGATATGAGCCTAGAAGTAATGCCTTAGTTTTCTGGAGGCCGTTATTAATGCGAAAGCTAACTTCTCCATTAGGGGATATCGTTCTTCCACTCCTCTCAGTGCTCTGCTCGTATAATACACTGGCTTTTGTACTTTCCCTTCCTTTCTTATCAATGCCGAACTTACGGCATGCGGGGTTACTGCTAGGTATAAAACAGCTCTTCTCTTGCCACGGACGGACTCAGTAACGGAGTCATAACGAGGTACATTTTCAAGTCTTCGAAGGCTCTCTGGCACTTGTCCGTCCACTCAAATGCTTTCTTTAGAACCTTGAAAAATGGTAAGCACTTGTCAGTAGCTTTAGAAACAAACCTGTTAAGGGCAGCAACTTGCCCGGTAAGAGACTGGACTTCTTTGATACTCTGTGGAGGCTTCATATCTAGAATTGATTTTATTTTTTTCGGGTTTGCCTCAATCCCTTTGTGTGAAACCATGAAACCAAGGAATTTCCCCGATGATACTCCAAAAGCACATTTGCTAGGGTTCAATTTCATGTGATACTGCCTTAGTGTGTTAAATGTCTCCTGCAAGTCGTCTAGATGTCTTCCCTCGTCCTGGGTTTTCACCAGCATGTCGTCCACATAAACTTCGACATTTCGCCTGATCTGTGGACGAAACATATGGTTAACTAGTCGTTGGTATGTCGCTCTGGCATTTTTCAAACAGAAGGGCATTACTTTATTACAGAATAATCCCTGACTAGTGACGAAGGATGTCTTCTCTTAGTCAGCCCCATTCATCCTTATTTGGTTGTACCCTGAAAAAGCATCTATAAAACTGAGTAATCTATGGCCTGTAGTAGAATCCACCAGTTGGTCAATGCGCGGCAATGGATAACTATCCTTGGGGCAGGCTTTATTAAGATCAGTAAAATCTACACACATCCTCCATTTGCTGTTCGCCTTTTTGACCATTACTACATTGGCCAACCAATTTGGATAGTATACTTCCCTTATAAATTTTTCCATCATCAACTTCTGAACCTCGTCTCTAATAGCATCATCTCTCTCCGGGGCAAACACCCTTTTCTTTTGTCGCACTGGCTTTGAGGAAGGACATACATTTAGATAGTGGGTGATGACGCTAGGATCTATACCCGGCATATCCTTATGAGTCCAAGCAAATACATCAGTATTTTTCCTTAAAAATTGAACAAGGTCCTCCTTAATTTTTTCTTCTAGATCCACCCCAATTCTGGTGCATCTCTCCGGGTTTGTCTCGTCTAAAGAAACATCTTCTAACACTTCAGCAGGTTCTGCTACAACTCTCTTTTCTTCAATACTCATGGCCTGGACTTGTTCGTCCATGGCCAACATTGCCAAGTAACACTCTCTTGCTGCTAGTTGGTCTCCATGCACTTGTCTTACTCCTTGCTCTGTTGGAAACTTAACCGACAGGTGATAAGTGGATGTTACAGCTTTCCAACTATTCAAAGTTGGCCTTCCAATTATAGCATTATAGGAGGATGAACAATCTATCACAAGGAAGTTCACCTCCTTGGTAAATAGCTACGGGTATGCCCCCACTGTCACTGGTAATGAAATACTGCCCACAGGTTGTACCTTCATTCCACCAAAACCTACTAGGGGGGAGCTCACTTGTCGGAGCCGATCTCGTCCTAACCTCATATGCTGAAAGGCTGGATAATACAAAATATTAGCCGAGCTTCCGTTATCTATCAACACCCTTCTAGTCTTGTAGTCAGCAATAAGAAGGGTGATGACAATAGCATCGTCATGAGGATGATGAATTCTCTCTGCATCTTCGTCCGTGAAGGTGATCGCTTGCTCATCCGTAGTCCTCTCGCTCGGTAATCGTCTAGAGAGTTGAACGTTCTATACTGCTTTCAAGTATGCTTTCTTTGACTTGGACGACTGTCCTGTAGGACTTCCCCCTAGGATGATCCTTATTTCTCCGAGCGGTGGTCATGATGATTCCTCTACCTTCCCTTTCAATTTCTTGTCCTTGTGGTCTCGTCCAAGGAAATTTCTCAACTTTCCTTACCTGATAAAATTCTCAATCTACTGCTTCAAATCAAAGCATTCGTCCGTATCATGCCCATGATTTCTATGGAAGCGACAATACTTATTTCTATTGTGCTTGTTGGGATCTACCTTCATCTTTTCTGGCCACTTCAAAGAAGGCTCGTCCTTGATTTGCATAAGGGCTTGCTCAAGTGGCACGTTCAAGGGGGTGTACTGTTGATTTCGCGCTGAAGGACCTGCTTTCTTCTCTCGATCCCTTCTATCTTCTGTTCGTCCCTTCTTAGGACGAGGGCCTTGTTCCGACTGACACATTGGGTTGGCTTCGACTTTCACAACTCTCTTCCTCTTCTTGGCTATGATAGCATCCTCTACATTCATAAAGTTCTGGGCTGAATGAACTAGTTCAGCCATAGTTTGAGGCGCTTGTTCATATAACTTGTGGATAAACAAATCAGAATGAACTCCATTATAAAATGCTGCCAGAAGGAGCTTATCATCCACCTCGTCCACCGCTAAGGCATCCCCGTTGAACCGCGTGATGAAGGACCGCAAACTTTCATTCTCCCCTTACTCTATGGTTAGCAAGCTAGACGAAGAACGTTTGTGCCTCTACCCTCCAATAAAATTGTTAACGAACAACTTGCTTAACTCTTCGAAGGATGTCACTGTGTTAGGAGTTATTTTGCTGAACCACACTCGTGCAGGTCCTTTGAGGGTAGTAGGAAAAGCTCTGCACATTATTTCATCTGGAACCCCTTGAAGATGCATAGTAGTTTTGAAGGTGGCAATATGGTCAAAAGGATCTCGCGTCCCATCATACGAATCTAAAGGAGGCATCTTGAACTTAGGTGGCAAAGGATGAGCATTGATGGAAGCCACAAAGGGGGAATCAGTCCTGTGAACTAAGTCTTCCACAGGGTTTGTTTTCCTCATATTTTCCCTCATCTCGTCCATAACCCTTCTCATTTGATCCATTTCCCTTTCCAAATGAGGTACTTTCCGTGAAGCGGTACCCCTTGACTGGTTTTCAAGTTCAACATTCCTTTCCTCTTCTTGACTTTAGGCCCGTTCTTCGGTATTCCATTCATGACACTGCTTCCTTAACTCAAGTTGTCTGACCAACTCCTGGTTCTGATGAGTTAACTCCGCCATAGCAGCGGCCATGGATTGCATATGTTGGAATGAAGATGGTTGCATGGTGGGTGCTGATTGACGGTCGCGATGAGGGTTACTGGAAGCGTCCCTGCTTTGTTGAGGGCCTGGACTAGTAGCCCTAGATCTTGTCCGAATCATTTCAACCCTTTATTGGAGAAAGAAATTAGAGAACTTAATAAACTAAGTTCAAAAGACAACAAATTTCATACTTTCCCATAGACGGCGCCAACTGATGAGTCCTTAGAAATCAGTGGGCTGAAAGGTTTTCGGATGTTGATGATCTTGAAGAGTAAGTCCTAAAAAACCAAAAAAGATCAGAGAAGACCGGTGGAGGGCGGTCTTGAATCCTCCGATGGTAAAGTTAGTGGATTGAAGTAGAAAAGAAAGCACTTCAAAGATTTCACCAATTTTTCTCTAGAATAAAAAAAAGTGTCCATACCTCTGCGTAGAAGGGTCTTTATATAGTGTTAGTTTGACAGTTATTTTTCCTATCGTCGTAGAGTTTGGAGGATTCAGAGGGTAACTTCCATAACTGTTATGGGAGTTACCTCATCGGGACTTGTGTTCTGATTCAAACAACATGACTCTTGGCTTTTGGAAGAGTGTTATGACTCTTGGTGAACCTCACTCGTCCATCACTAAGGACGGATGAGGTTCGCTGCTAGTACGTCCTTCATTGGACGAGTAAATGAAGGACGAGTGTAAGAGGACGGTAAGAGAGGGACGAGTGTAACAACCACTCATTCTCCACTTTGTACGTTGTTATGGACGGCCATATGGACGAGAAATCAGCTTGGCGTTTTCTTACACCATCAACAATGATTAAAAAAAAAATTTTAAGGACCCAAAAGATAGCCCAAGCCCACTTAGAATAGTGGTACCTAGTATTTTAAGCCCAAAACAATTAATTTGCAAGAGAGTGAGCTTTCCAAGTCAATTGCAATGCTAAGTAAGATCCAAGCTTGAGATTAAAAGAATAAGACTTATACTGTGAACAGATGAGGCGCAAATTCTATATAAACACTTCCTCGGGCTTGTCCGAGGATGGATTACTCATAAAAAGTCAATGTCTGTCTTTACAGTTTATACTTAATTCTCACTTGTCTAGTTTTTACTTGCCAAATCCCCTTTCCTAGAGGGGTTCATTTCCTTATATAATATTTTCCATTGCATCTCAACTCTCCACCTGCATGTCTCAAGGGAATAATTTGGATGTTTGTCCCATTAGGACCCTTCTGGAGGTGGTAAAGAGTGTTGTGAGCTGTGGAATCATTGTTCAGGTGTCTTTTTCTCATAGATGCAGCTAGCTTAATGGGTGCAGAGCATTTAATGTGAAGGTGATGGTTACCTTCTACAGATATTTCCTCTCTTCTCTATTTGCACTTCTTTGATGTCTTCCATTTGCTTGAGGGTGCAGGTGGACAGCTAGGGCATCCCGAGGTGCTATCGTTCCTTGGACTCCTTCGACAATGGGTCCGCTTGTATCCCGTCCTTGAACCTCTGCTTGCATATTTTGCCTGAACTAGCGTCATCTTCATGTTTGACTTCCTCGGACTCTGTCTACATGTCAGGCTTTGATTAGCGCGTGAATGGGGCTTTGCCTTTTCTCGGACTGGACTTATGGTCTTTATTTTTTGTTTGGATCCCTCCCTTCCACAGAAACTTACAGATAGTGTAAGGTGTGCGTGGGTCAATAGATTGGGAGTCGAATAATTGATCGACACAAATAATTTATGATATAGGGGTTGAAAGACTATAATTGGAGAACTAAAAAGCTTATCAGTAAATCAAAAGGACACTCGGTCAGTTCTCAGCCTTGGCAGTTAGTTTTCCCCTAACTCCCTACGCTGTAGTAGTTCGTTTCCTTCCAAACTTTGTGGAGATGAATGTTTTTCTTAATAATTTTTAATCTGTTCTCTACATTCGGGTTTGCTTTTTGGTTTACTGTGTTATATTTTCGAAGTACTATGGAGGATCTTGCTTCACGTTGGAAAAATCTCTCTTTGTCTGATAAGGAGGGAAAGAAACTGACATTGGCAAAGACCAACAAACAGGTAAAGTATGTCCTAGCGGCCAAGTTTCTTACGAAGAGGAATGTCAGTATTGATGCAGTGGCTAAAACCTTTAGACCTTTATGGCGAACAAGGAGTGATTTTCGTATTCGGGATGCCAGTGACAATCATCTTCTTTTTACCTTTGAACTCGAGTCTGATTTAGAGAAGGTCTTAATGGGAGAGCCATGGTCTTTTGATCGACATTTGGTTGTTATGCAAAGATATGATGGGATTTTGCCTATGGAACTTGTGGATTTCTCTAAGTCATCTTTTTGGGTTCAAATCCATAATCTTCCTCTCACTTGCTTGACTCCTGACGTTGCCATGGAAATTGGAAAATCTTTGGGGGTTGTTAACAAATCAGTCAGTGTCTCAGATATGGTTGATGGGAATTTCATGAGGATCCGTGTGCTTATTGATATAACAAGGCCTCTGTGTCGTGGCAGAATAATTTCTTTGGGAACCGATGATGAAAGATTTATATTCTTTAAATATGAGAGACTTCCCAATATTTGTTATTGGTGTGGAATGGTCTCCCATGATGACAAAGAATGCTCTCTCTGGTTAAGTAGTAAGGGGTCTTTGAAAGTTGAGAATCAACAATTCGGTCACTGGATCAGGGCTGCCCAAATCAATCCAAGTAGGAAATCTGTTATGGATGTAAAAGGTTTTGAGAAGACAGAAACTCCAAGTCTTTCTGGAGTATCAAGCATTACAGGGTTGAGTTCTTTATCTGAACAAGAACGTAATATGTCTTTCAAGCCGAAATCTGGCTTTGCTCTTGGAACTACTGCCGGAGTTGCTTCGATGACGGTTATGGATTTGATTCCGGTGACAGTTGAAGGACAGTGTGAACCGGTGGGAAGTGTTGAGGAGCGGCTTCAGCAGATTACTCCTACAACTAAGGAACAGGCTGTTACGTTGGATGATAATAAAATCCCAGTTGTTGCCAACGTGTTTCCAGAGAAATGCGTGTCGTCCAACTCACTAAATAGCACTGCCTACGTCACAGGGAGCAAAGAGAATTCATCTGGGTTAAGGACTCTGGGTTCGAGTGGGACTGTGGCTTCTAATGTTATCATGAATCTACCACACGTTGCCCTTATGGTTGATCATTCAAATTTGACTTCTTATGAAATTCAATCTAATCAACTTTCTACTGATCATCCTCCTCGGATTGGTGCTGCGATTGACGAAGGGGCACAAACATTAAATGCTGAAGATATGACTATTGAAATCCAATCTAATCAACTCTCTACAGATTATCCTAATCGGATTGGGGCTGTGATTGAGCACAGGGCACAAAAATTACATACTAACGATAAAGCTATTGAAGATGAGGATAAACACAAAGACACAGAACGAAGGGGAATTCTTGCAACTGGAGTCAAACTGGAACGTGATAAAAGGAGTAGAGTAAAAACAGGAAGATGGACCAGATTAAGCAGTCGGGTTGGGGTGGACAACTTGGAGACTAGCACGTTTAACAAAACAGGTACAAAAAGAAATTTCTCTGGTACATTTGAGGCAATGGTTGTGGATACTGAAAATGAGAAGAAACCTAAATTTCAGAATGGATCAGATGAGCATGGTGTTTTCTTAACTTCACAATTGGGATCGGCGGAGGCTGTTGAACAGCCCCGCTGGGACCAATGAGTCTCTTAAGTTGGAACTGCCGGGGGTTTGGGAACCAACGGACAGTTAATGCCTTAAAAAAGATTATTAAGGCACAAGTTCCCAATTTAGTTTTTCTTATGGAAACTAAATCTAATAGAGGCTGGATGGAATATGTTCGTGATCAATGTGAATTTAAAAATGGATTGTTTGTGCCTAGTGAAGGAGCTAGTGGGGGCTTAGCTTTATTTTGGAGGAAGGAGATAACAGTACACATTCAAAATTACACATCTTCCCACATTGATGCGTTTGTTGATGGGGGTGTTAACGGATGGTGGCATCTAACTTGTTTTTATGGTAACCCGGAAACTTCTAGAAGATGTGAATCTTGGTCCCTACTTAAATCCCTTAGTACTTATTCACAGTTACCTTGGCTTGTTATTGGTGATTTCAATGAATTGGTGGGTTTGTCTGAAAAGGAAGGAGGTGCTTCTAGACCTGCAAGTCAAATGGCACGGTTTAAAGATGTAATTGATGTGTGTGGACTTAAGGATCTTGGCTTCATTGGTCCTCGATTTACTTGGTTGTATCAGAAATTTGATGGGTCACAAATTCGTGAGAGGTTGGATCGGGCTTTGGCTACAAGTGATTGGTTGAGTAAGTTCCCTACAGCAAAATTTTACCACCTTTCCTCTTCTGCTTCTGATCATTGTCCGCTAGCTTTGCATTTTGTTAGAAGACCAAAGAAGCGCAGGTATCATAAACCAGTTAGATTTGAATCTATGTGGTTAAAAAATGAAAAATGTGACGAGGTTGTTCAAAGAGCTTGGGAGGAGGGATTATTGAGGAACTCGGCCTTCCCTTTAAACTCCTGCTTAGAATCATGTCGTGTATGTTTGGATGATTGGAATAAGAAGGACTTTGAACATGTGGGCCAGCAGATTACACGATTGCAGAAAGCTCTTGAATGGTTGGAGTTACAGCCTACTTCGCCTTCAATCATTACGGACATTCAGAAAACAAGAGTTGAATTAAATTGCTGGTTGGACAAAGAAAATGCCATGTGGTCACAAAGATCTAGAATTAACTGGTTTCAAGAAGGAGATAGAAATACCAGGTACTTTCACTCTAAAGCTTCTGCTCGATTTCAAAATAATATAATAGAAGGTATGGAGGATTCGGGTGGTACTTGGCAGGAGGATATTGGCATTGTAGAGGGCATTACTGTAGATTACTATTCAGAACTATTTTCATCATCAAATCTTACGGACTTTATGGAATTACTTGATGCCGTGGAGCCTAAAGTCACCAATGCCATGAACCAGATGCTTCTTCGGGATTTCCAGGATAGTGAAGTGAAGACAGCCTTAAAGCAGATGTATCCACTGAAAGCGCCAGGTCCAGATGGTATGCCTCCTCTTTTCTATCAACATTTTTGGCCTTTAATTGGTAATGTTGTCACTAAAACAATACTTGATTTTTTTAATTTTGGAATTATACCTCCAAATTTTAATGAAACTCATATTGTTTTAGTTCCTAAAATTAACGAGCCAAAAAGAGTTATTGATTATCGCCCTATTAGCTTGTGTAATGTTGTTTATAAGCTTGCCTCAAAGGCAATTGCAAATAGATTAAAGAAGATTTTGCCATCTATTATCAGTGACACTCAAAGTGCCTTTGTGCATGGAAGATTAATAACTGACAATGTTTTGGTGGCTTTTGAAACTATGCATCATATCAATAAGAAAAAGGGAGGAAAAAAGGGGGAGATGGCACTTAAATTAGATATGAGTAAAGCCTATGATAGGGTGGAATGGAGCTGCCTTGATAAAATTATGGAAAAATTGGGATTTGAGAGTAGGTGGAGAAAATTATTGTTGACATGCATCTCTACAGTTACATACTCTATTCGGATTAATGGGAAACCACATGGGCATAGAGTACCATCAAGGGGTTTAAGACAGGGAGACCCACTATCCCCTTATCTTTTTCTGTTTTGTGCTGAGGGTCTTTCTGCTTTGATTAAGAAAGGGGTTGCTGATGGTAGACTTGAAGGTATAGCTGTTTGTAGGGGTGGGCCCAAATTATCTCATTTATTTTTTGCAGACGACAGTCTCATTTTTTGTAGGGCATCCTTGGAAGAATGTGATTCACTACAAAGGATCCTTCATGTTTATGAGAGAGCTTCTGGTCAACAATTAAATAGAGCGAAAACTTCCTTTTTCTTTAGCTCTAATACTGATCATTCCGTTCAAGAGGTAATTAAACATAGATTTGGTGCTCAGGTCATTAGACAACATGAAAAATATCTTGGCCTCCCTTCGCTGGTTGGAAGGAAAAAGCGCAACACTTTCAATGAAATAAAAGAAAAACTTGCAAAAAAGCTAGCTGGTTGGAAGGAAAAATTGCTTTCTAAAGCAGGTAAGGAAATCTTGATCAAGGCGGTGGCACAGGCAATTCCAACTTATTCAATGAGTTGTTTCAAACTTCCTGATACTCTCTGTGAAGAATTGACGAGTATGATTTGTAATTTTTGGTGGGGTCAAAAACAGGATGAAAGAAAACTAAATTGGATGAGTTGGGATAATCTTTGTAAGCCTAAGGTAGATGGAGGTATGGGTTTTAAATAGCTGAAACCTTTCAATTTGGCTTTACTAGCTAAACAAGGTTGGAGATTGCAAATGGGACAAAATTCTCTTGTTTATCATGTATTCAAAGCAAGATATTTCCCTAATTGTGATTTTGTTGATGCGTCACTTGGTAATAATCCATCGTATGTTTGGCGTAGTCTTATGGCTGCCCAAAAGCTTATGCAACATAGGCTGAGATGGCAGATTGGTAATGGTCTCAATGTGCAGGTATGGAAGGATAAATGGCTACCAAGCTCCTCAACTTTTCAAGTTGTTTCCCCAAGGCTGAACTCCCCAATAGATCTTCGGGTTTCTGAACTCATTGATTCGGAAAATAAGTGTTGGAATCTACATTTATTGCAGCAGCTGTTCTTGCCGTTTGAGGTGGAGGAAATAAGAAGTATTCCACTTAGTTCTTCTCTTCCGCCTGATAAGCTAATCTGGACAGGTACCTCTAATGGGATGTTTACTGTACGAAGTGCCTATAAACTTGCTTTGGAGTGTTCAGGTGATTTTGGTGGTGCTTCTTCTTCGGATGGCAGCCATTTACGCCTTTTTTGGAAGAAACTGTGACGTCTACCTACTCCAAATAAAGTCAGACATTTTCTATGGAGGGCTTGTAGGGATATTCTTCCAACCAAATCGAATCTTAAGCGACGTAAGGTGCTAACTGAAGATCTCTGTGATACCTGTTTGCTAGAGTCCGAAACTTCTGGCCATTTATTTTGGTCATGTCCAAGAGCTAAAGCAGTATGGAACTATGCAGGTATGTTTGATTCGGTTTATGCATTTCATTTTAACAGTTTTATGGAGTTAGCGTGGAAGCTGATTATGGTGGATAGGTGTGATGAAAATACTGCTGCGTTGATGGGAACGATTGCTTGGAGGTTATGGGGCAACCGAAATGAAATACACAATGGTGGAAAAAAGCTAAATGCAATGGAGTTGTGTCGTGATGCATCAATGTGGCTGCTGGAATTTCAAGAAGCTAATGTTACTGCATTACCGTGGCTGTCTAAACCAGCTCTCCAACAGTGTTGGCTGCCTCCCTCTGATCAGTTGTACAAAGTGAATGTGGATGGGGCTGTGTTTAAAGCAAGGAACGAATCTGGGATTGGTGTAATAGTCCGTGATGCTAACAGTTTGGTTGTGGCTGCTATGAGCAAAAAAATCCATGCTCCATTGGGTCCTCTAGAGGTCGAAGCAAAAGCATTTGAATCTGGTTTGGAGTTTGCCAAAGAGATAGGATTACAAGAATTTATTTTGGAAGGTGACTCTCTCAATGTGGTTCGTGCCCTTCAAGGTTTAGCGCCTTCACCTGTTTCAGTGATGCCTATTATTTATGGGATTCAAAGTTCTACCCATGATGTTAGGAATGTGTTATTTTCTCATGTATGTAGAAATGGGAATAAACCTGCCCATATTTTAGCAAAACATACTATTAGTATTGTTGACTTTGTGGCTTGGATGGAAGAGAATACTTGGTTCTTGGATCAAGCTCTCCATCATGATGTAATGTTTTCTTCTGTTTAATGAAAGTTTTCAAGTTTGTTATCAAAAAAAAAAAAAAAAAAAGTTGAATATGTTGTGGTCCAAATTTTAAGTCCTCATAAATATCTTTAAGACATTTCTAGAATCCTCAATGTAACTAAATAAAGAATATAAAAAATCTTCATCCATGTGTTGGACAGTTATTGATTAATTCCACTCTCATCCTATATGGTGTACTCCAACATGAAACCACAAAGAATAAATAAGTTCTATTTGAATCATAGAAATGCACCAAATGGACCAAAGTTGATCGAAATGGACCGATGGGGATTGAAATGGACTGAATGGACCTAAGTAGACCGTAATGGACCGAATTAACAGAACTGGACTGAAACTGACTGAACGGGACCGAATGACGGAATTGACCTAAGTGGACCGAACTGGATCTAGGTGAACCAAAATGGACTTAAAAGGACAGAATAGCTCAAAAGAGACCAAAATGAAACTTCCAGACCTAACTGGACCGAAATGGACCAAGTTAACCGAACTGGATCTAAGTGGACCGAATTGGACTGAAACGGCCTGGATAGATCAAAAGGGACCAAAATTGATTGTATAAACTGAACAACACCGAAGTGTACTGAACTGGACTGAATAGACTGAAGTGGGCCAAAATTTTATGCGAACGTGACTCAACAAGAACATAGTAATAATAAATGCTACATTTAAGCTTTTAAATATTATATAGATGAAAGGCTGATGAGTTTTATCTTCAACGACAATGTTTTTGTCCCAAAATTTTTGGGTACACTATGAATCCATTAAAAATGCCATATGCAACCACAATCATGTGTATAAGGTATCAATACTAATATTACCCCTTTTTCCAAAATTGCCTTTTGATCATATTTAAAGTTGACTTGGACGGAAGATAATTACAAAAGCTTGTTACCAGAGCTCAATTACAAATTTATAAGCAAAAATGAAAAACTAGGTATTATTTTGCACAATCATAAGTCTAACCTCTATAGTCCTCACGTGTAGGTATTTAATTAGTGATTATAATGGCCATCTGGCTTATGATCACTACTCATCAAGGGCTGATCCTGAGCGATTCAGCATTGGCAAAAGCTCCCAATGCCACTACTTCATATTCAACCCTTAAATGACAGGTTAATCATATGACTCCATCCTTGATATCGACCATGCTCATGAATGGTCTGATACATGGATCTTTTCTTCTTTGCTCATCCCTTTAAAATCATTTAAGGAAAAAAAAAAAAAATCTTAGTACACAAAACTACCACTTTTGCGGGGTTTGGATTTAGGAGAGGTGATTGGTCATTCGTCAGCCTTACTCCTTTTTTTATTTTTATTTTTTTATATTATTTATTTATTTATTTTCTTGTTTTTTGAAAAGTTTATCTCAAACTTGAACTTGTGATTCGTCGCATTTAGTGAAAGACACTTGCCGTCGCACTAAAGCCCAACTCTATAACACTTAAAAACATTTTTTTTTTTTTCACATAACTTTTAGCCACCAGATTGCTTTAAATCGAACCCAAAACCCTTCATGCAACCTCCAAGTAAATTCCTTCACCCAATTTTGATAATACTCCAGCTCATCCTGAAGCCTTTTTAACTCAATTTCAGTTCTTAAAACTTCAGGGTGATTCTCATATTTCTCCTTAAAAATCTGTATGAGATAGGCAAGATATGTGCACAATATACTGAACGTAAACTTTGAGAACAGTTTTTTACCTTAAGCTCTGGAATTGAGGAAACATTGCTTCTGTTACTATGTTGCTTCAAGTAGGATTCCACACTCTATAATTTGATATTGATTGACTTTTTTTTTTTTTTTTGGGGTTTCAATGTTGAATAGAGGAAACATTACTTCTGTTACTATGCTGAATAGAGGAAAACACCTATCTAATTCACGACCTGCATCAATCTCCTGTCAGGGTTGTGATTTTTTTTGGGGTTTAGCTTTTATATTTCTTGTGATACATTAGAAAAAGTGCAAAAGACTGATTAAATTCGGTTAAAGGTTAAAGTTAGAAAATTTATGCCATGGTTGTGGCCTGTGAGGTATTTGTACCACCTTACCAATTCAGGTCAACTTATCTTCACCCTTCAAATCACTGTCTTCAAGATTTTTGAAAAAGTATACATGCCTAGAAAGACGGATGGAAATTGAAGGATCTAAAAAGATAGAGAAACAGATGGTTGTCTTGTTTGTGATTTGGGCGTCTCTTAGTATAAAATTGGACTTCAATTATTATTATTCCACTTGAAATTGATTTTAGTTCTTATTTAATTGAAGTTTAACCTTAACTAGTTTTGCTACTAACTCATAATGGAAACAACATGCTGGCAAAATCTTAAAGACCCAACTTCCCCAAGATGACAAGTAAATTATCAAAGAACGCAGCATGACAGATAATGGTCTCACCAAAAGGAAAATGAAAAACCCATCCATAATGAAAAAGGAAAACTTTGGAATTTTGAACAAAGAAGGTCTCATCAGAAATCTTGAAAACATAGTGGTCACATACCCCATATTTAATATTAGTATTGACCTACAAGTCTACAAACCAGATCTTCCCAATATATTTCGGTGCCAAAGAAGAAAATTTTTTTATTGGTAATTAAGTTACACATGCCCAATGAGTTTTGAACTCACAACCTCATGCAACACAAGTCTACTAATGGAGGAGAGATGCCAAATTGTGTTCAATGTCTTCTTTGGCTTGTCTATCAAATGGATCCTTACCAATATACAAATCTAGAATTGACTGACACAGGAGCTGGCTTTGGATACTTCCCACATCCTTTCCGTCAACTACAAAAATTAATAGAAATAATAGTGAAAAGTAGCACATAAAGTTCTAACAATATTATAAAAGATAAAATAGAAGTTCAACCATACCGGCAGTTACATATTTTGTCCCTAACCTTTCAAATGTGTCAATTTGGTCCATAACCTTTTAATATTGTGTCAAAATGGTCCTTTACGTTAAGTGATAGATGAAAAATGTTGACGTGGCTAATAACAAAAAAAAAAAAAAAAAAAAGTTTATTGCCACATTGACTGCCACCTGTACTAACATGTCAACATAACCTTAAATTAAATAATAATAATAAAAAAAAAAATCAGATAAGTGATTAACAAAGCACGTGAGAAAAATTTTGGGATAAAAAAGTTGATTTCTCCATTTATATAAATTTACATCTTTCAGCCACACTTGTTTTGTACATATAGAAACTCATGGAGATTCCTGTCTTTTTCTTATTTTTTTGTGTTGTTGCTGTTGCACTATTTTATGGCTACCTTAACTGTAACAGTAAAAACCAGCATCACCACAGACCAATTAGCTCTTCTTGCTCTCAAAGCCCATATTACCCATTACAAAACCTTGGCAAGCAATTGGTCTACCTCTATTTCTGATTGCAACTAGATTGGAATCTCTTGCAGTGCCAAACACCTTAGAGTCACTACCTTGAACCTTTCTCACATGCGTCTTACAGGAACCATTGCTCCGCAAGTGGGAAACTTATCATTCCTCCCTTATTTATCCTTCAGAAACAGCAATTTTCATGGCTTTCTGCCCAACAAGTTGGCTTATTTGGGTCAGTTGGAAGTTGTCTGCTTGGGATTGAACTCCTTTTCTGGAGTGTTACCATCATGGCTTGGGTCCTTACCTAAAATCCCTAACAAATTGTTCTACAGTCGTGAGTTAGGGATTTTGATCCCAACTTTTTCCCCACATGCTGTGTTACTCACTTATCTGATTGTCTAAAAAACAATTTTAATTTAAGGTTATATTGATATGTTAGTACAATTGGCCATAAATGTGGCAATAAACTTTCTTTTTTTTTTGTTTTGGCCATTAGCTATGTCAACATTTTTCATCCGCTACTTAACGGCAGAGACCATTTTGACACAATATCAAAAGGTTAGGACTAGATTGACACATTTGAAAGATTAGGAACCATATTGACATATAGTGTAAATGTTAGGGACCAAATACATAATTTACTCTTCATTTATTTTATAGATGTCAATTTTCAACAACTAAATTTTCCTAAAAGAAAGTGAAATTTTAACTACTGCTTATCCTCTAAAGATTAGGGGGTAATTTACTATGGCTTGTATATATAAAAAATTAAATCTATTGTGTTCCAAATGTCTTTAGCACTTATAGAGGCCACAGCTGAAAGTAAAATAAGTGCAAAACTAACAAGAGCAAAAGGTAATCAACAGCTCATGAAGAATAAAAAAGTAACTAACAACCTAGCTTGCTATGATACAACTTGAACAAGAAAACCTTACTCTTTGTGCAAAGTACATGGCCTCGTTCCCTTGACAGATCTATCAGAGATCCCCGTGGTATTTTATATTCATCTTTGAACTGGGAAGTGAACCTGAAATGGAACTGGATATTAAGCTGATACAAAAACTATAACGTACAGGACTTTCTGGAAAAATTGAACTAGGGGGGAGGGGGAGAGAGGAGAACACTGGACCCCTTTTTGGCAGCAAGCTTTGAAAAAATGGCTCTTCTGTAAATTGGCTTCCAATTATGCAAGTTCTTAGTAATTTCAAGTCATTCATTCTTTCAAATATAATGACACTCATATTTACCATTAGTACGGAATAGATGTTTATAATTCATACAATGATTCACCTTTGAAGCAAATCTTTATTATCCGAACCCCCAAACTTTTGCAGTATGCTCCCTACTGACTCTTCAAAAGCACTACATACAGAACGGATGCTCAATTTGCTGTAGACTATTTGAAGTCTAACAGTCATACATATATCATTTTCAATGAGATATTCATTTAACTCATTGTTTTCCTTGAACTCAGGGTTGGATAGTTTTCCATATTTCTTACTCAGAAATTTTTTTAAGTCATTGTCATCAGCATAAACCCCTGAACAAAGGCAAAATGGAGAATAACACAACTTTAGTCTAATGCATGTGTTTTACTAACAAGAGATATTGATTGTACTCATGAAAAGTGCAATATAAGTCCTAGTAGTATGAGCAAAACAAAATATGAGTTGGTTAAAGTTGCATTTACAACTTTTCCATATGGGAAGCTTTTTATCTTAAGTAAATGGTTGATGTGATTTTTTTTTTCTTATATACCATCAATGCAAGATAAGAAGATGTAGTTAACTTTGCTCGATAAGTAGGTTGATTATTTTTATAATCTTGTTGTTTTGAAGACTTTATTGATGATACAATGGAATTTAAATTTAGATGTAAAACACAAGCCAAATAGGATCTTAGAAATTCACAAATCATCACTGAGTGTTTCCGATTGATTCTAATTCCTCCTATATCACTATTACACATTCCATGCTAGTTATAGCACTACATTGTGCAGAAACTGTGTCCAATACTTAGTTGTGTTTCTATGATAGTAAAGGCCCTTACCTGCACCTAAGTGGCAACAATAATAACTTTCACACATCACGCTCTCATCAAATAGAGGGCACAACCTAGTGAAGCAACATAAGGCATCAAAATAATAATTTCCACACAGGATGCATGAATCTACTGCCACCAATTGGCATTGCTTCCACAATTGTATCTCTAAGTTTTCATTTAAAACTTATTAACTTATGGAACTGCCAACATAACAAAGTTGATGCTGTTATAGATTCTATTTAAAAACCAAAAATCAAAAATCAAACAAATTTTTACTTCACATATAAGAGTGTTGTCTCATCAAAGTTAACAATGCATGTTTCCCCAATAACAAAAAATTGAAATCCAACAGTGAAAAGTGATGAAATTTTGGAACCCCAAGAAGAATTGTAGTACCAAATGTACAGACGTCAATGCTTTCTTATCTAACTTTTAAAGTGCATGTTTTCTCACTAACAAAAATCAAAACCCAACAGTGAATAAGCAATGAAATTGAGAAACTTGGAGAAGAAATGCAATACCAACTACCAAAGGCACATACATCAATGTTCTAAATTGTACTTCAAATATATGACAAAACTCTTATCAACACAATACATGCAGGTTTTCTTAATAACAAATGCCAAAGCCCAACAGTGAAAAAACAATCAAAATTTTGGAACTTGAGAAGAAATATGGTACCAAATGCATAGACATCAACAACAACCAAGCCTTAGACCCAATTTGGGGTCGATTATAGATCCTCAAAAAACTAATCAAGGTTGGCCACATGTATTATTTTCTATCATTCTATTCTATTTGATGCCATACTCTCTATGAACTCCTAAATTGACAAGTCATTTTTCACTACTTTTATTAGAGTTACTTTAGGTCTTCTTCAACTTTTTTGTTATCTCAACATGAATTTCACTCTTTCCAACTAGTGCATTAATCGCTCTCTTCCATACATGACCAAACCATCTAAAATGACTCTCACTCATCTCTTCATCAATAGGGTTTACCCTTATTTTTAAGCAAATTTCTTCATTTTGAATCATATACTTCCTTGTATTCCCAATTATCCATCCTAACATTCTCATCATAGCTAAAAAAATTTTATGAACAAATTTTAAATCAAGCAATACTCCTGATGCAGTTCACCCACATTGCTCTTATCCTATGATTCACGTCTTCTTCGATCTCTCCATCATATTGATTCATGAATTATTGATTGTTCAAGATATAGGAAGCTCTCACTCTTTGGTATCTCTTTGACCATCATTTCTTACAACCTCTTCATCTTTGTTTCTCCTCTTACTAAACTTACATTCCATCTGTTCTGTCCTACTTAGACATCAGTTTTCTGAAATTTTGCTTCACGTATATGACCCCTCTCTTATCTAACTCAACAATGCATGTTTTCCCAATATCAAAAACCAAAACCCAACAGTGAAAAAACCAATGAAAGTCTGTAACTCGAACAGGAAAATGTTGTAAAGCTAAAATTGTACTTCACACATATATAACACATTTTCTTATCAAAATCAACAATGCATGTTTACCCAATAATAAAAAACCAAAAACAAACAAAGAAAGTTAGAAACTTGAAGAAGAAAAGTGGGTACCAAATGCATAAACATCAATGTTCTTGAGCCCCAACACGCTTTTTTTCCTTAACCCAATTCCGAGGAGGGGCTTAGAATCATCTAGAACCGAAGAGAACGGGACCCCAGTCTTGGACTCGACCACTGTTGAAGAAGAGGAAGAGTTTTCAGCTAAAGAAAGTGAGCCCCAAAGTGGTAGTGAGTAATGGTTGGACTTGTTAGAGGAGTGAATTCAGTGCCTTTTTGAGAAATGGGTCTTTTGGATCTTGACATATGGCTATTGCGGCGGCTCCGGCGGTGGTTGCTACGGCGGAGGCAGCGAGGAAAGTGGAGGCGGTGGTGGTGGGTTTGGTGTGAGGTAGCTTTCGATTTGGCTTTGGAGGCTGAGAAAACAAGAATGGAAAGCGTAGGGAGACCATTGCGATGGTAGTGGTATTTTGGGAATATTTCGGAAACTTTAATGGCATGTTTGGATGTTTAAAAAAGGAGGGGGAGTAGAGTAGAGGGAGGGAGAGTAATGCAATTATCTTGTTTGGAAGTTTTTTAAAGAATGAGGGGGGTGGAGGAGTTTGGAGGGATTTGAACTCCCTCTAGCCCCCAATTTTAATTCCCTCAAATTGGAGAGATTTGGAGGGGGAGTAGAGTATATAAACTATTGACCAAGTAAATTACCTAATTTACCCTTATTATATTAACAAAATTACATAAGGGGAAGGGCTAATTACTCCCTTCCCCCTTACTAATTTTAAAAACATCCAAATAAGGTGGAGGTGAATCATTCTCCTCTACTCTCCTCCCACTACTCCCCTTCCCTCTACTCCCCTCTACTCTCCTCCCTCTCTAAACTTCCAAACAAGCCATAAAGTTGAATTGTTGGGGTATATATAGGTATGGGCTTGCCTTGTGGTGTGCACGTGACTTGTGGGGCTTTTTTGGTTTTAGCCTTGGGTGGGTTGGGTTGGGCTGGGTCGAGTTTCCTTTTTCTCTCTCTTTTTTTTTTTTTTTTTTTTTTTTAAAGAGTTTGGTAGGTGTGATGTTATGGTTTTGTGGGATTGATGGATTGGGTTTTTGTTTTGGAGCATTCTCTTTGTGATTTTTTTGGGCTAGATTTTAGCATAATGGGTTGAGAAACTTGGTCTTCGGATTTGTAGACCATTCAATGCTTCTATCTCATTGTGTATGGGTATTGGTTTGTGACAAGTAACAACCAAAGATAAACATTGTGTGCTGATTTTTTTAAGGAACTAAATGAAGATTATGTGGTGGAGATTTGTTTATGTAAGTTTTTTTTTTTGGGGTGAATTTGGGATAAAATTTGGGTGCTTCTTTCATTCTTTTCATTTCTTGAAGGATAAATTTTTTTTTCCTTCAAAAATTCATCTAACCTAGCTACTATGTGACAACTTAAAAGAAAATTCTCATGCAACTTACATGGTTTAATGAAAATTTTGATTTGTGGAAATTTTCATTCTATTTCTTTTGTTAGTGTTTATTTGCAATGCAATCGAGTTGTTTTAGTTCTTATTAGTGCTGCAACAAAAAAAAAAAAAAAGAAAAAAAAAAGAAAAAAAGAAAAAAAAGAAAAAGAAAGTCAATGTTTGGCTTGAAGAATACCCATCTTTTTTCTTCTCCATTATTATTCTATGTGATTCTGAATAAATAAATCTATTATATTTTTTTAATAAATAAAAAAGCATATTACTTTTTTTTTTTTAAAATTTTAATATATGTGAATGGCTTTATAAAAAGCTCTTTTATATAGTAACTCTGCATACAACCTTTCCTATATATCCTGTCTATATGTGTAATTAAGTTCCATTGGTTAATATTGTTTGAACTTTTCAAATTAATCACTTTTCATGTCTATGTATTCTCTTTTCGTTTGCTCTATCTCCTTGAAGCTAGTGAATCCATATCGTGATATCACAACTAATTTTAATCCCTAGATTGGCATGTGGCAAGCTTTGATTAGTTAAATGAATAATCAAGACATGAAATACTCCATCCTTCTCACAACGTGTCCAGTCCACTGTCGTTTCTGATAGTTTGGTAGCATTTCCATTTAGGCTGCGTTTGTTTTGGGTGAAAACCATTTCCGGAAATGGTTTTCGAATTTTCCTTGTGTTTGGTTGCGCTGGAAAATGCAATTTTCCGGAAAATATGCTTAAAGTTTGACCAAATTTTCACCCTTGACCCGGAAATCATTTGAAGCCCTTATTTTAGCTTCAAATGATTTCCGGAAAAGAGAGAGCCAGAGCCGAACCAAAACCGATCGAGAGAGAGAGCGAGAGCGAGAGAGAGAACGAGCCTTCGACTTCGACTTCGCCGGCGTTCACGAGCCTTGGACTTCGCCGGCGCCACGAAGCTCCAGATCGCTCCAACGGTCGCCTCAAGCTCCAGATCGCTCCGAGCTCCAGATCGACTCCAACGGTTGCCTCAAGCGCCTTCGCGATCGCCTTCGCCTTCGAACCCACACGCCGTCGCCTTCGAACCCAAACCCGACCACACGCCGTCGCCGTCGCTTCGAACCCACTCGCCTTTGAACCCACACCCGACCCACACGCCTTCGCCTTTTGATCGGATTTGATGATTTTTTGTCTTTGGGTTTTGTATTTTTGTGGCTGTGGACTGAGGAATGATGTTAATGTTTGTTTGGGAGATGAGGAATGAAAATTGTTAGGAATGAGAATTGTTGTGTGTTGTTATTGTTGCCGGAATTTGTGTTGTTGTCGCCGGATTTTGCGTTGTTGTTGTCGCCGGTTGTTGTTGTTGTTGTCGCCGGTTGTTGTTGTTGTTGTTGTTGTTGTCGCCGGTTGTTGTTGTTGTTGTTGTTGTTGTCGCCGGTTGTTGTGTTGCCGGAATTTGCTGCCGGAAAAAATTGTTGGAAAATTTTCCAAAAACAACCAAACACATGAAAATATTTCCACAATGCTATTTTCCTAATATAACCAAACACTTAAAAATATTTTCCTTTTCCGGAAAATAGCATTTCCGGAAAATATCTATTTTCCGGAAAATATTTTACGACAACCAAACGGACCCTTAATTACTTCTTACACGATTTCTCGCTCTTGTTATAAAACTAGTCCAATGGGCCAAAATGGGCATTTGCCCATTTTGCCAATTTTGCTCAAAAGATGTAGTAAAATGTCATTATTTTGAAATTATTTAGGAAAATGCTCATATTTTGAAACTTGATTTAATGAAAATTGAGTTATTTGAAAAAATTCACATAAAACTCAGAGTTCCATAATTTTATTTATTTATTTATTTATTTTTTTAAGTTTGATTGCCTATAACTCGATTTTTTAAAAATTGAGTTTCAATGTAATTGATTTTTAAAAAATTGAGTTTCAAAATAATGGTATTTTGCTAGATAGTTTCAGAATAATAGCATTTTGTTACATCTTTTGGTGAAAGAGGCAAAAGCACATTTTTGCCTAGTCCAATGTATATATACTTTTATTTTTCTTGTTTCCTTTTTTGGACAAAGCTTAATTTGTATTGTTAAGTATTATTTAGGTAAAAAAAATTACAACCCACATTGGTACATAGTGGTTCAATTTGACATTAGTAGTCTTCTTACGTACAGTATGTATACACAAAGGAAATCATTGTAAACCGTAAGCATCTTAAGGCTTAGCACACAAACTACAATGATTAGGATATATATACATTAACATGCATGTTTACCCTTTGAATTCTTTACTTTTCCTCTAAAGAATGCTAGTAAAAAAGAATAAACCTGCCAAAAGCTAGAATTTGAAAGGAAATGCCGAAATGGCATAGAGATTCTCAAGGGGGTCGACGATCGCCCCATCTGGCCTGCCCAAAACAAAATTTTAACCATTACTCTCTATTAATTAGCCTATTACTTTTTTAGTTACTACAACATCACATCTGTGAGTCTGTGACGGTAATATTGTGAGGGGCTATATATATTTAGTGTAAGAAATCGTTTTTCATTTAGACAACTTCAAAGTGCCAAGAGTTTTGTAGTTCAATTGGTTGACACATTTTGGTATATTCATAAGATATTATTAAAAAAAAAATCACACCAGCTAGCCTAAAAGAAAATCTTGGTAAAATAGACATGCTAAAATGCTATATGCTTAAAACTCCGCTCTGTTAGTAGATTGGCCACTACACACATTATAATTGATTCTTCTTATATGAAATGTATAATCTATTTCAAAAAGGAGGAAATAAAAAGTTATTAAACGCCCCTCTCCTAAGTTAATAAGATTTCTGGTTGACATTGTTAAATGTAATATTTACTTTCAAACAAATATTTGAGAAAAAATATATTTAAATTTCATTTTAAAATAATTGAAAGAAATATGATTTATTAATGTCTTGAAACCATTTAGAGAAGAGAGAGAGAGAGAGAGAGAGAGAGAGGATAAGCTTAAAAGAAGCAAAAGTTTTAATTGAAAAGGCAAAAAATTATTGTTACTTTAAATAATTGTTGGGGGCAAAAAAGTCTTCATCTTGATAAATGAGATTTGTGTTGGGTTAGGGGCCTAAACCGAAACTCGACAATGGACTTGAAGCATGGCTCAACGGCTATCGGTGAAAATTTGGAGAATTTGCCTTATTTTATANAACAAATTCCACAAATTTGAAAGAACAACTCTATACTAAAGAACAAATCTACAAACCCAAATACCAGTAGCCCACAAATTCGAAGAGCACAAACAAAGATAAGAGAAATGATAGCAGATCTGAACATGCAAGAGACTGAAACAAAGAAATAAAGAGACAAAATGACTAAAAATCAAACCTGAAAGAGATAATTTCAAATTGGCGACGGTGCGATGGAGGAGAATCACAAATCAAGGAGTGCAATGGAGGAGAATCACAAATCAAGGAGAATCGCAGATTGGTGGAGGTTCGAAGATCTAAAGTTCTAATCTAAAGTTCAATGGCTTGAAGATCTAAAGATCTATAGTTCTAAAGATCGGTGGAGCTTGTTGGCTGTTAAGAGATCGAGACAGTGAAAGAGTGAAAGAGACCGAGTGAACTCAGAGAACTGAACGGGTGAATTGAGATTTGTTAAGTGCTGGGTTATATATCATGGTCTGGTCAGGTGGATCGGGTTTTGGAAGGGAAGACCCACCACTTGACATGCCAGAATCAGTTTGAGATGGTAGGGACTTGCCACCGATCGCTAGGTCGTCGGGTCGAATGGTGGTCAGTTCGGGTCCAATTGGTTTGGCTGGTGGGTCAGGTTTGCGGTTTTGTTGGACATGCCTATGTGTAGCAATGGGTTTTAGAGGTACTGTGTAGCAATGAGCTTTAAGATGTTTTGTAGCAATGAGCTTTAGAGGTGTCATGTAGCAACGGGCTCTGTAAAAGAGTTTTGTTGGGCTTTTTGGATTTTGCCCACACGATAAATGAGTTTGGGCTTTTTATAGAGATGATATAATTTTGTCGCCTAATTTTGGTAATGGTATGATAAGTATTTATGTGAGAGCCCAAGTTGGGTAATATGTGGGATATAATGGATAATATCTGTGAGAGGACCCAAAATAATTTATGGGGCTTATATGAGAAATATTTGTGGGAGTCCAAGTTGGGTAATAATATGGGAAAATATTTGAGTAATATGTGGGAAGTATTTAAAAAATATTTGTGTGGGCTCAAAATGGTTTATGGGCTTGTATGAGTATTTTAGTGAATGAGCTAATGAGATTAGGGTCTGAAAATTTGTACCTCAACAATAATTATAAATGATAATAATAGGATCTCAAATTTTCTTATAATAATTTACTCTCCTCCATAAAAATGTGGGTATAAATTAACAGTAAAGTATGGAGATAATTATATAATAATAAATATTCATAGAATATAATTAAATAATAAATGCTCATAGTATATTTTTACATTATTACAATTTGAACAATTTGGGAGGCTATATTAACCAAAACAATATTTATTTAACTACTAAAATCATTTCATTCATGAATAGAAAAAATTGATTATTCATGTAACAAAACCCTAATTAATAAACATGATATAAATTTTTTTTTGAGAGAGTTTCAACTTATATATGGTATTCGCTCTAGGTAATGGTTCTTTATTATCAGATTAAGACATCAATCTGTATATTTTTCGTGTAGGCAGAGATTGAACTTTAGATCTCTTATTCAACCATTAGATAAACATGATATAATAAATATGCTGTTGTTTGTGAGTTTTCTTATTGTAAGTATAAGTTAGTATTCAAATGAATTCCTTTTATATTTTAAATTGGTCTCAAATTCTATATATATTCACATCTACACGCGTGATTGTATGTGCATATATATAAAATTTGTCCCCTTCAGGTCAAATATTGGCTCCCCTACTAGAGATTATAATAGATCATAACTTAATTTTAATTGTTTTTTATGTCCATGTTACATGGACCGTGAACTCGAAATTCCATGATAAGTGAATAAAGCCAAGAATATGGAACGTACGGTTGTCTTTGGTTTATTCACTTCACTTCATTAATTGTCCATAAACTATATATATATAATACATGTTATCAATTTCTACTATCAACAAACTTAGAATAATCGACAGATGACAGACGCAAAAGAATAATAAATAAATAAATAAAACCTTAGAATAATTCATAGTTTTACCAGCTCATCACTATTGGAAAACTTGAGTCTCGGTTTCTTCATCTCGTGTAAATTAATTAATGTCGCATACATAAGTTGACATTAGAGAACTTGCAAATTGATTATTTTTCTTTGTTTTCCGTACCATTATATATAGGGCATGCATGGTGGGCCCTCCATATATATTACTACTATATATTCATGAAGGAGACTAAAATGTGTTGCATTAGCAGGGCAAAGAATATTTCGATGTGAAGAAAGAATCTAACATTTTAATATATATAAAACTTATTTAAATATAAATTATATAAGTAAATAGATGAGAATGGTCTTATAAACCATTACATAATGGGTTAAAGATTGTCCCTTTGGTTAATTATATTTTCTTAGCCAGAAAATGAAAACAGCATGTGTGTACAAATTAATGTACATGCATGGGTTAATTTCAAACGTATGTGGGTAAATAGAAGGCTCCTCAAACTGTTGCACCAGAATAGAATCTCGACTATATATGCTGTCTATGCGTGTAAGTATTTTCTAGTGGTTATATTGTTTGAACTTTATCAAAATAATTAATCACTTATAATTTCCTGGAGCTGATAATATATATATATATTCTCCTTTCGTTTCATCTCCTTGAAGCTAGTGAATTCATATCATGATATCGCAGCTGATGTTAATATTCACTGCTAGATTGGCATTTGGCAAGCTTTGATTAGTTAAAATATGAACTAAACTAGAAGTAGAATCAAGACATGAAATTCTCCATCCTTCCCAAAAATATGCCCATTGTCTGTTCTGATATGTAGTTTGGTAGCGTCTATTTGCTGCCCACGAATTAATTACTTCTTACAAGATTTCTTGCTCTTGTTATAAAACTAGGCCAATGTGTACTTTTATTCTTCTTGTTTTTGTTTTTTGGACAAAGCTTAATTTGTATTATATTTAGTTCAAGAACATACAACCCACATTAATGGTAATGATTCATATTTGGCTTATTGTAGTCTTCTTACGTATGCATACAAAGGAAACCAAAATTATATGACAATGTTTTGGTTTTTATACCTTATTGGATCTCCATTATTCCCCCTCTAAAGCATCTTAATGCTTAGTTAAGCACAAAATTAGGATAATAATATAACATATATGCATGTCATTACGATTGAATTCTTTACTTTTCCATTTAGATTTTAGACCTCTCCTAAGCACCTCAACCACCCCAGTCCAAAGGAAAATCTTGGTAATTAAAATAGACATGCTAAAACTATGCTTAAAACTCCACTTAAATTAATTAGTCGATGGGAGCCACTAGCCCACTACACGCACATTATAATTTGATTCTCCTTTTTAAAAGAAAGAAAAATTATAATTGCATTTTCAAAAAGGAGGAAATAAAAAGTTATTACAACGCACCTCTCTCTAAGTTAATAAGATTTCTGGCTGACATTGTTAAATGTAATATTTACTTTCAAACACAATATTTAAGCAAAATAATATATCTATATTAAATTTCATTTTAAAATAATTTGAAAGAAATATGATTTATTAATATCTTGAAATCATTTAAGAGAGAGAGAGAGAGAGAGAGAGAGAGAGAGAGAGAGAGAGAGAGGATAAGCTTAAAAAGAAGCAAAAGTTTTAATTGAAGAGGCAAAAAATTATTGTTACTTTTAAATAATTATAAACAATAATAATAGGATCTCAACTTTTTTTTAATAATAATTTCTCAATCATAAAAATTTGGGTAAAATTTAATAGTAAAGTATGGAGATAATTACGCCTCCAAAAAAAAAGTATGGAGATAATTAATATAATAAATGTTCATAGTACAGTTTTACATTATTACAATTTATACATTTTATGAGCCTATATTAACCAAAATGATATGGGATTTTATATATAAACTATTTTGATATTTATCTAAATATTAAATTAATTCATTCCATCCATAAATAAATTTTGACGTTGAAAAAATAGATTATTTAAACGATAAAATCCTAATAAATAAACATCTATAATATAATAATAATAATGATATTGTTTGTGTATTTTCTTACTCATCACTTAATGTTCAAATGAATAGTTTTTAATATTTTAAATTTGTCTCAAATGCTATATATATTCGCATGTGTACGTGTGTGATTGCATGCGCATATATTTTTTCCTCTCGTTGAAGCTAATGAATTCATATTATAATTACACAACTGATGTTAATCACTGCTAGATTGGCATTTGGCAAGCTTTGATTAGTTAAATACATGAACTAACTAGAATCAAGGCATGAAATTCTCCATCCTTCCCACAAATATGCCCATTGTCGGTTCTGATGATTTGATAGCATTGCATCCACAATAGTGGTGCTAAATAGCTATATTGCTATTTTTAGCACCACCAATACTTAAAAAGCATGCTGCAATAGTGGTGCCATAACTAAAAATTTTTAGCTTTTTACTACAGTGCACAGTCATTGCCATAGCCAAAATTTTTTAGCTTCTTGCTACAGTGCACAACCATTGGCTGCGCATTGTAGCAAGAAGCTAAAAAAAAAAAAAAATTTTTTTTATTAAACTTCTCTCTCTTCTTTGAAACCCTCAAAGCTCGATCCGATCCAAAACACCATGGCTCAGAAAATCGGAAAAGAAGAGACCGAGTTCAAGGTACATGAGAAAATCCCTCTTTGTATCAACAACTGCGGTTTCATCGGTTATTCGGCCACCAAGACAACATGTGCCAAAACTGCTTCAACACCTTGAATTCACCAACAACAACCACCACAAACCCAAACACAACAACAACAACAACAACAAATTCTTCATCATCAACAACAACGATGACCGTTACAACAATGGCCTCTTTGTCGACAAATAAGTTGTTGAAGGTTCATCATAGGTCTAGTGCGAGTTCGTTCAGATATGCTACTACAGAGGTGTCAAGCAAGGACGTTGTGACGGTAGCGGCGTCGGCATTGGATCGGGTTAGATTGGAGGGGTTTAGTTTCGGATTCGTATCGGAGTTGAAGAGAGAGTTGAATCGGTGCTTCGGTTGCAGGAGGAAGGTAGGGTTGATCGGATTCCGGTGTCAGTGAGGCGAGCTCTTCTACGTCGAGCACCAGTACACTGATCGCCATGTGTGTAGCTACAATTACAAAGCCACCGGTTGCGAAGCAATCGTCAAGGTAAAGATATATTATTTTATTGTGTTGTTTACATTATCTTATAGTGTTGAAAGCTAAAATAAAACCACTGATATTGGATGTTTTGTAAACTGAGAAGGTAAAATAGATAAAGTAACTTTTTATGGTACCAAATAGCTAAAAAAATAGCTCCATTGTTGTGGATGCTTATAAAACTAGTCCAATGTGTACTTTTATTCTTCTTGTTTCTGTTTTTGGACAAAGGTTAATTTGGGCCAAAATGGGCAAATGCCCTTTTCGTGCAAACAAAGTGGCGTTTTGTCCAATTTTCCAAACTAATTAGGGAAATGTCCATCTTTTGTAACACGATAAAATTGAGTTATTAAAAAAAAAAAATTCTGAAGTCCTATAGTGGAATTTTAAGGAGCCTATAGTGACATTTTAAGGACCTATAGTGGTGTTCTGGAACTCGACCTCCATGAACTCGAGTTATAGGCAATTTTTATTTTTATTTTTATTTTTTTTACTTATAACCCGTGTTCATAGAGGTCAAGTTTCAAAACGTCACTATAGGTCCTTAAAATGTCACTATAGGTTTCTTAAAAACGCCACTATAGGGCTTAACTTGATTTTGAAAAAATTGAGTTTCAAAAAAGGAGCATTTCCCTAATTAGTTTGAGAAAGGAGGCAAAATGCTACTTTGTTTGTGCAAAAAGGGCATTTGCCCATTTTCTCCGGTTAATTTGTATTGTTAAGTATTATTTAGGTCAAAAAATTACAACCCACATTGGTACATAGTGGTTCATATTGACTTATTGTAGTCTTCTTACGTACAGTATGTATACATACAAAGGAAACCAGAAGTATTGGACACTTGAAGCATCTTAAGGCTTAGCCAAGCACAAACTACAATGATTAGGGATATATATACATAACCATATAAAATGCATGTTATTACCCATTGAATTCTTTACTTTTGGCTCTAAAGAATGCTAGTAAAAAAGAATAAACCTGCCAAAACGCTGAGAATTTGAAAGGAAATGCCGAAATGGTATAGAAATTCTAAGCAAATTTTGATTAGTTTTTATGGACCATGAACTCGAAATTCCATTATACGTGGCGATAAAGCCAAGAATATGGAACGTACGGTTGTCTTTGGTTTATTCACTTCATTGTCTACAAACTATGTATAGTGGAAATTAAATTAATATATCTTTATCAATTTCTACTATCAGCAAGCTTTGATTTCAGCAACATAATAATAATAATAATAATAATAATAATAATAATAATAAAACAACCAACTTAGGATCTGTTTAGAAATCGTTTATTTTGTTGAAAATTGAAAATACTATAGTAAAATAATTTTTAAATGTGTGAATAGTGCCGTGAGACCTATTTTTAATAAAAGTTTAATTGAAAAAAGAGGTTTGTAGGTCTTGTGAACAGTGCACGAGACCCATTGAAAAGTCACCACAACCACAGAAACTAAGAAACGGACTTCAAAAAAAAAAAAAAAGTAGATGCAGACACGGACACGTAAACATGCTATCCAAACGGGTATTTAGAATAATTGATTCAACAAAAAGGAAAAAAAAAAAAACTTTCGAATAATTTATAGTGGACAAAAAATAAAAATAGAAAAAACCTTAGAATAAAGACAAGTGCTCATAACTTGGAAAACTTGAGTCTCAGTTTTGTTATCTGGTGCAAATTAATGTTGCATGCCTGAAAATTATTGTGTACTCCGAAGTACCATAAATGCGTATTCCTCATCTCACATGTCGCATGCCTGGAAATTATTGTGTACTCCCGAAGTACTATAAATGCGTATTCTCTCATCTCACATGAATGGTGGGTCCCACTAATTAAATTCATGGTGGGACCCACTATTTATGTGAGAGAAAAGAATATGCATTTATTGTACTCCGGGAGTACCTAATAATTTTCCCCGTTGACATTAGAGAACTTGCAAATTGAATTTTTCCATACCATTTATAGGGTATATATGGGGGGGTTTGGATTCCGCGTTTGCGTTTCAGCAAACGCGTTTTCCTCCCCCTTTTTTTTTTTTTTTTTTTTTTTTCCCGCATTTTTTTACTTTTGGGGACAAAAAAGCTGTGCATGAACAGTGCGTGCACTGTTCACGCACTGTTCATGCACTGTTCATGTAATAAAAAAATTAAAAGTGGGTCCTACGGTACTATTTACACATTTAAAAATATTTTTGCTACAGTGTTTTCAGTTTTCAGTTTTCAGTTTTCAGTTTCAGCAACAATAAGTTCAATCCAAACACACCCATGGAGTGCGTTTGGACTCAGCGTTTTGCTGAGTCCACGTTTCACGTTTTGCAATTTTTCTTTTTTTTTTTTTTTTTTTCCGGAAAGTGAACAGTAAAATCACATGATTTTACTGTTCATGAGACAAAAACACTGTTCATGTACTGTTTGACACTGTTCACGCACTAAAAAATTAAAAATGGGTCCCACGGTACTATTTACACATTTAAAAATTATTTTGCTACAGTATTTTCAGTTTTCAGTTTTCAGTTTTCAGTTTCAGCAACAATAAGTTCAATCCAAACTCACCCATGGTATTGATAGACCCTCCATATCACTATTCATTAAGGAATCTAAATTTCCTTCCTTAGAATATTTTGATTTGCAGAAAGAACCTAAAATTTTAACATATATAAAGATATTTGCGCATGCCGTCTAGAGCATAGTCAGCAAAATTTCATTATCAACAAAGGACGACGATCCTAAATCTTTTATATTCGTTTCCATATAAGTTTTGGATTATGTGTATTTTGGAATATGCTAAAGTTATATTTTATAAAGTTTGCTACAAAATTTTTATAAATAGACATTTTAAATAAATTTTTTGTTTAATTTTAATTTTTTTTTTATTATGTAGTAAAATTCGTAGTAATCGCATTTTTTACTTTAAACAATGATTCCTTAAAAAAAAAAAAAAGTTAAAACCATGATAATTCGTTGGGGGCAAACCTTCTATCACACTAATTAATCAACGGACAAAGTTTAACTACAACATTGGTTGTAACCTTAGGTTACAACCTTACTTAATATCTTTTTATTGGAGGTGAATTTTGACAAATCTATCATTGGATTATATTTTCTTCTTATATATTCTATACTTGCAAAATTTCTAAAAAATTAAATATCAATAGTTATGTCATCAATAAATTGTTTAAATTGCAAGTTTTTGTAGTTTAAAATTATGCATAAAATATATGTTTATAGATAATATAGTAAATAATATTTGATTGACACAAAATTTGATATGTGTATTAAGAGCATAAAGAACATGCAATTCAACGGTTAGATTTTCAAAAATATATAGTAATGTTTATTTTACATACGTACATGTGAGTTTCCATGGGGTACGGTTAAGGCCGGCCCTAAACCTAGGTGTAGACATCATATTTTGTACTTTTTACGACTTGGGCTCCTATTCTTCAATAATGCTCGAACTCTAAGGCCTAATGTTAGGATATATGTGTTTCCACTTGTTAAGAACATATGTCACTTATTTATGTAAATTGGCTAATCCTTTGACAAAACGCACTCTACTTGTAATTGGGTAGTTCTAGGTATTTTTAATACTTCAAGAAACAAGGTTTCAAGGTCAAGTGTTGAAGTCATCAAGTCTGTCCAAGAAAAAGTAAGCTAAAGTGCAAATTCATTAAAGCTCGACACCTGCTCGATAGCTACCTCGACACCTGCTATCTGTCGAGATTTAAAATTTCAGACTTTCTGATCTGATTTTCTTGGGATCCGTGAATATGCTTTTGGGCCTTCTTTTCTCCAAACCCTAAACATATAAAAGGATTGTTTTAAGAGCCATCAAATGTGACACAACTTGCAAAAGCATTGAGCAATCTCTGTTCAAGCAAATTGTGATCAAAGACGAAGTTCTTGACCTAGTTCATCTTCTCTGAAGAAGTTGCTGTGTATTTGCACAATGGGTTTTGTGACCAAGCATCTTCCTAATCTTCATTGTGTAGGATGAACTGAAGAACTTTGTAGCCAACCTTCCTTCCTTAAGTTGGTGTTTTGAAGTCGCGTACTGGGATCTGCACATTAGTTAGTCATGTACTTGGGAGCCGTGCATCAAAGGTGGGAACTGTCGCTACAGATCAAGTCCAATTGGGTATTGGGGTAAGGGTTCAACTGTAGGTTGGTAAGCTACTTAGGATTCCTTTACTTGTAATCGCTTGATTTGATAATAGTGAAGTTTTGGGAGTGGTGACCTGAAAATCACCCGGTGGGGTTTTTGCCGCGAGGTTTTCCCAATTCATAAACAAATCACCGTGTCATTTAATTTCCGCTGCATATTTAGTTATTTGGTGATTTGTGTGTGCTTCCAAATATTTGCATGTTAAATTGATTAATTAATAACTTGGCTAATTAGTTAATTGGTTTAATCACAAGGGGTCATTCAGATTGTGGCCTATCATTTAAGATCAGTTTAGAGCTCAATCTAATATTAAATTGACTTGAGGAATGTTAAAATGGAAAATATAACCTTTTAAATGAGCAAAAATCTATTTTTGAAAATCAAATGACCAAAGAGGCCTTTGGCTTGTGTATGTGGGTTGCGGCCTGCATACGTAAGCTAATGCATGCGTACGCAGGCACCTTCCTGCGTACGCAGCTAGGGTTTCAAAAGTATGATAAAGACAAGTTTTTTGCAATAATTACTGGGGATTGGATAGACATGGCAAAACGGGTTAGAATTTTCTGACCTGACCCCAAAAATGCCTGACTCGAATTCAATTTTTTTGACCCAAAGTAAAAACGGGTTGACCCATGTGACCCGACCCAACCCGACCCAAACTTGAACCATTTTTTAAAACATTTTTTTTTGCTTGGTAAAAAAATAATAAAATTAAGACAATATTGGTTTAATTGTTTGTTATGAGCTTTAAGGAAACAATTGAAACATTTACATAACTGCATGTAAATTAATTGAAAGATGAATGATTGAGCATTTTGTAATGAGTAAAATGTTTTAGATATCAAATAGAAAAGTACATGCCAAGATAATCTGGTCATAGTAGAGTTAAAAATATAGATTTAAAATTGTAGATATGTGTGAGAAACATTCACAAGTGTGAAAATAGTAAAGCCAAAGTATCAAATTAGCATAAATTATGAATGCTTAGACCTATTTTTTACGATATTTTTTAGAGTGTGTGTTGCTTAACAATGGTATGATATTCATAAAAGAGATCATGTATAAATAATTAAACAATCAAACTTTAATGTATATCTCAAAATGAAATACAGTGCCAGCCACAATTGATAATAGATCATAAAATTAATTTTCAAGATTGTAAATTTCTTATATGTTTTCATTCTTTGTCAAATGAGTTATCCAATAAGTCATTTGTAATTTTGTTTTATATTTTGGGATGTTGGTATTGTGTAGAAATAAAACTTGTGTATTTTTTTTATAGGAAAAACTTGTATGTTTGTTTTACTTATCTTTGTATTATTTTGTTTTAGATAACAATGTTCGGATTTTTATAATTTTAAAATTATTGAATAAGTATTAATAAGTTTAACTGAGTTCATTTTTAATATAAGTGGTGAATTCAAAGTAATGCATTTTACATCATGTAATTTGTTATATGACTTTTCAAATGACAAATACATGTTGTTTTCTTTATTAAAAAAAATTCATGTGAAAAATATGGGTCAACCCGACTCGACCCACAACCCGATTGACCCAAACATGTTTTTAACCCGCTTAAAATGACCCTTTTTGACCCGCAACCTGTTTGACCTGCAACTCGTTTGACTCGACCCAAACCTGACCCGACTCGCCCATTTTGCCATGTCTAGGTTTGGAATGAATCCCACATCATCTGGAAACCGTTCCAAGCCCCATTTTTTCAACTATAAAAAGCTAATGGTACATTTTCAAAAGACAGAGAAATCCCACGGGAAAAACTTAAGATTCACTAGAAAATAATGAATCGAAAGGGAGTTTTTCACCAAACACCCTCAAGTCAATTTTATTTGATTGAGACATTTTTTGGCCCCAATCCTTCTAGTTTAACGTTGCTAATAACTTTCTTATTGGTTTGTGAATAGATTTGATTGAGGGAAATTGGTAAAATCAAGCTTGGAAAGCTTTTGTGCAAGGTATTTGGTCTAAACTTTTCTTTTTCCTTCTCTTTTATTTTTTGCCTTTAAATCCTCCTGTTTGCTTTGTTTGTTTGTTAAGATATGTTCTAATATGCCTTCCTAGGTTAGGTTTAAGTTTTTGTATGCTTAAAATGCATGTTAGGGTGTTAGAATTGTTGTTTTGAAGTTTTGCTCTGTTTCTGCGTTTTTAGGGTTTTCTGGGCAAGGATCTGCGTACGCATGATCCATCTTGCGCATGTAGGCTTAATTATGCGTACGAGACTTGTTCTAGCGTGCGTGATGCCGTTGCCCAAAAACCCTAAATTTTTGTTTGTTTTATTTCTGCCTTCACATGTTTGTTCTATTTGGCCCTTTTTCATATGTTTTAGGCCCTATAAGTTCCTGTCCACCTTTTCACATGCTTGTTTGTTATCACATGTTTAGATTAGGGTTTGTCTTAGGGTTTTTTTAGTTTTAATACTATCCATTCACATCTTCATGTATGAATGCCATGGGTGCTGTGTTGCTGCAAGGTAAGTGAAAGGTAAGTCATGCATTGGAAATGTTCATGCATTTGTGATATGATCGTGTGTTGATGTTAGAGATGAATATGAAAGCTTGGATCTTTCCTTATGCTTATGTTTCTACCTTGATTTGATTGTATATGTTGCTGCCTTTTGATGCCATGATTAGATGTATGATTAGGGTTAGGGATGAATGATTCCATGTTGTTTGTTTGATGCATGTTAGTGTGTGTGTGAGTCTAGAATACAAGAATTTAAATAGCTTTTAATAGGGTTAAGACATAAGACACAATGATGGGGGGCCAACCTTAGGGTTAGGCGATCTTGGGTGCCTAACACTTTCCCAAGAATGTATCTAAAATCTAAACCCATATCTCTGGTAGTAAGATCAAAAGGTATTTTCTCGAAAGGACACTATATATATAGTTCCTAGACCATTGCAAAAACTAGGTGGCGACTCCCCCCTTGTGCCCACAATGGCGACTCCACTAGGGATTGTGAGTTTAATTTCTATGTGTCTTTCTCTTAACCTTAATAAAATCTTTTCTAATACTTGTTTGCACACACATTCACTTGTTCTTTTGTCCTTTAACCTCAATTGGGATGAGTGGGAAGGTGGAAGGCTCCATTCTAGCTCAAATCTTCCAAAGTTCATCCCACCAACTCACAATCGGTGCCATTGCCTATAATGGGCCTTGAGTACGTTAGAAGTTTGCTACCAATCCACTATAGGGTCCACTTAGGCCCTCGGTTGAAATCATAGCCTACCTAGTTGTGAGTGACCAACTTATCTATCCCTTTAGCCTTAGGGAGCCTACCCACACTAGAGAGATCCTAGACCCTATCACAAAAGATACCCTTTATATATCTCTTATTTGTTCAACCATATATCATGTGTTCACTTAATTCTAAAGGACAAATAAAAGCTATAAAAATGGAAGGGATGGCCCTAAAGTTATGGTATACCTTAAGATGTTATGGAATAATAGAAAAGAAGTTCTCACATATAAGAGGCTTGTCCCTAAATCAAAAGGCATATCTTAACTTGAAAGGTTCATAAGACCATAGCCTAATTGCTGTCATACGCCTAAGTGGAAAAAGTCCTTTTGAAAAAGGGGACTTTGGGCCTAAGGTAACAAATATGCTATGGACTTAGCATCCAACATCCTTCAATGCCAAAAATGAAACTCCCTAATCTTGGGTCCCTTTGTTGCTTGCCTAGGTCCAAAATGATGAGAATTTTGAACGGTTTTAGACCCCTTAAACACACAGATTGCGTAGCCTAGATTAATTAGCCAAGTTGTTACTTAGTCAAATTAAGCAATTCTAGGTTAAAACAATCTAAACAATCATATCAAGATATAAAGCAGCGAAAAATAAATAACACAAGATATGATCACCCAGGAAACCACTCGGTAAAAACCTGGGGAGGATTTGACCCACCGATCCTCAAGGCTAACCTGAATTCACTATGAAAGAATTGAAGTTCATACAAAAGGACTACAAGCTCCCCGCTCGACTTCCTAATGCTACCCACCAGTAGAACTTCCTGACACGACCACGCGCAGGCTCCGAATCCACGGACTACTTCTTTCTTGAATTCCACAATCAGCTACAAGCTCCCCGCTTGCTTTTCTTTTAATCTCCAATGGTAGCAACCTTGTTGATCATCAAGATGTTGAAATAATCTCTACCTTAAAAACCCTAAGTTTATGTGAAGGAAAGCTCCTCAAGGATCTCACAAGAGATTCACATAAACCGCAAATATGAGCAACAAAGACTTAGAGAGGTTTGGGTACAAAACCCTAAAAATAAAAGGAGGCACAAGAGGCACTCTAATCTCTCTCTCAGAAGTCCCAAAAACGTTCTAGGGTTTTCCTTATATATCGAAGTGTTTTACTTGAACCCCAAGACGTTTAAATAGAGTTTGGGCTGAACTGGAACTCTGCAGAAAAATAAATCTGTACGTGGTTCGATCGATCGAGTCTAATTTTCGATCGATCGAGACTTACAGATTTAGTCCAATAAATCTGCACTCACTCGATTCCAGTTTTACAAATAAACATACTTTGAGCAAGCCTAAACAAGACTAAACAACCTGTTTTGATCATGGTTTGCCAACAATACAAATTAGAGTTCTAAATACATAAGTTCCTAAATCTTTAGAACCTAACAAATTTCATAGGTTTTGAAAGGAAGGCTATAACGTATTCTAGCTACAGGGCTATTTCAAAAAAAAAAAAAATGATGGTGAAAGAATGAATAAAGAATGGGAAGCCTAAAAGTGATGAATACATTGTAAGCCCAAGTTTGAGACAAAGGGTTGAAAATTCCTAAGTAGATTCTAGTGAAAGCCCATGAGAGTAAGATGCGAGCTTTATTGTGAATGGACCAAAGCCCAATTAAACAAAGGGCAAGTATCCATGAGAGGGAAGGGAGTGGTATTGTAATGGGGCCTTCATTAAAATGAACTTAAGAATTTTCTAAGGATATCTAAAGTTTAAAAGGAACCTTTAATTGGGACATGAACTTAATGAAAATTGGGCTTCTTTTCAGACATCGCTTTGAACTAAGTCCAATGGAAGACAAGACATCCAAAAGGAAGACTTATCAAGAGGGAAAGATGGACGCTATAAGTGAGAAGGTCCTTATGCAACAGATGCTTAAGTGTGTGGAGGCACAAGCTGAAGTCCTTAAGAAGATAATAGGCCACCTCTCCAAGATAGCAAAAGAAGAAGCTGAAAAAGACAACGTTAAGTGTGAACAAAGCAAGCTAACGCAAGAGGACATCGACCACATGATGATAGAAGGGAAGGTCCACCTACTTCTACCCAACTTTAAGCTACAACTAAAGAGTGCTTTGGGACCATGGGCGTTCAAGAGGGCCCATGTTAATGACTTTTTCTAATCGGGATATGCAAGATTGTGGGAAGTTCATGATTGGCCAGAATGGACTTGAAGGTGGGGACAACCCAGGTCACCCTAGCTTGCTTCATGCTTGAATGCAACATGGACCCTTCTTTTAACAACGACCAATATCTCGTGGTGAAAAAATAAGAAGAAGGAGATGATGAAATGATTAGCTGTTGGAGCGGGGATGATGGTAACTGGTTCCTCGATGAGGCGAGGAGAGAATTCCCTAACGAGGGCAAAGATTTGTATGACATGACCGAAGCTATGCATGTGTGGGAACTTCTGAAGAAGGAAGACTGGCTAAAGGAAGACTGGCTAAAGGAAGACAAGGGGAAAAGTGGCGAGCCCTGAAGAAGAAAGAGGAAGAAATTCATTATACCTATTATGGGGCCCATTAATAATTGGACTTGGGTTGGGTTTTTTGAAAACATGGGAAAAAGTTTTGTAATGCAAGTTCCAATGTACTTTTCAATATTTTCAATAAGATGAATTCTGGTTTGGCTTACTTTCATGTGTCCCATAACATTGAAATTCTACACTTAAATGATTCAAATGAATTTGAAAATGAAATTAATAAACAATTGGAAAAGAAAATTGAACCTATGGAACCAACTCTTGAAACTATTAATTCGGGCAATGATGAGAATCCAACCATAATTAAAATTGGCTCAACTCTAAATGAAAAAGAAAGAAAAGATCTTCAAAAACTCCTCATGGAATTTCAACAGGTGTTTGCATGGTCCTATGAAGATATGCCTAGAATTGACCCCGAGGTAGCTCAACATCACATTGATACTTATGATCACATGGTGCCTGTTAAGCAAAAATTGAGAAGAATGAGGACCAAATGGCTCTTAAAAATCAAAGAGGAAGTCGCTAAGCAATTAAAGGTAGGGTTCATCAAACCCATGCACTAAGCTGAATGGATAGCCAATGTTGTGCTTGTACCTAAGAAGGACGGGAAGGTGAGGATGTGTGTGGATTTTAGGGACTTGAACAAGGCATGCCCTAAGGATGACTTTCCTCTCCCTCACATTGATGTCCTAGTGGATAACACGACAGGAAGTGCCTTGATGTCATTTATGAATGGCTTTTTGGGATACAACCAAATCAAGATGGCTCCCAAGGACGTGACCAAAACCACCTTCGCTACCGAATGGGGAATCTATTGTTACACAGTAATGCCATTTGGCCTTAAGAATGTTGGGGCAACTTATCGAAGGATGGCTACGGCCTTGCTACATGATATGATGCATAATGAGGTAGAGGTGTATGTTGATGATATGATAGTAAAATCCAAGGATAGAGGTAGCTACACCATAAACTTAAGGAAGTTCTTCGAGAGGATTAAAGAATATAGATTGAAATTGAACCCACAAAAGTGCACTTTCGGAGTAACAGCCGAAAAACTGCTAGGCTTCCTAGTGAGTGATAGAGGGATAGAAGTTGACCTATCCAAGATCAAGGTCATATTAGAGACACCTCCTCCCAAATGTGAGAAAGAAATAAGGGGTTTCTTAGGTTTACTACAATACATTAGTTGATTCATTGCCAAGCTCACTTCCACTTATGAGCTTATCTTCAAACTCCTAAGGAAGAATGAACCACATACATGGAATGATGAGTGCCAAAAAGCCTTTGAACTTATCAAGGAATATTTCCTCCACACACATATCCTAGTGCCTCCACAACAAGGAAAATCCTTACTCCTATACCTCTCTATCATAGGCGATGCAGTTGGAAGTATGCTTGCACAAGAAGACGGTGACAAGAATGAGATGGCCATATATTATTTGAAAAAGAGATTCCATGATTACAAGACTAGATACAATCCCATAAAAAAGTCATGCTTTGCATTTGTTTGGGCCGTACAGAAATTAAGACATATCGTCTTACCTTTCCAAATATGGGTGGTAGCAAGAATGGACCCATTGAAGTATCTCTTTGAGAAACCCATTTTGAGTGGAAGATTGTCAAGTCGGTTGATCTTGTTAGCAGAATTTGATTTGAAGTATGTGGTTAGGGAAACTATTAAGGGAAGCGTCGTGTTAGATTTTTGTGTCGAGAATCCTATAGAGGGAGAAGATGGTAAAGAAGACTTTCCAGATGAAGACATTTTTAAGTTGAGTTAGGGGCATGGAAGATGTACTTTGACGGAGCTATAAACCAATATGGGAATGGGATAGGAATACTTTTGATCACTCTCGAGGGATTTCACATACCTTTGGCAATCAAATTAAACTTTGAAGCAACAAATAACATGGTTGAATATGAAGCCAGTATTGCCAGAATGGAAGCTCATAGGCCAAGAATATATTGACCCTTTGTGATATATTAATTGATTAATTAGCCAAATTTATTAATTAATCAAATTAACATGCAAAGCGCGTGGTAGTATAAACAAATCACCAATTATCTAAAGTATGCAATGGAAAATAAATTGACATGGTGATTTGTTTACAAATGGAAAAAACTTATACGGCAAAAATCCTACCAAGTGATTTTAGGGTCACCACTCCCGAGAATCCACTATTATCAAAACAAACGGTTACAAATAAAGGAATCCTAATACCTTATACCAAACTACAGTTGAACCCTTATCCCAATACCCAATTGGACTTGTTCTATAGTAACAATCTCTCCTTTTCAATACACGACTCCCAGTACGTGACTAACCAATTGCGTGGATCCCAGTACGTGACTTAATCACCAACTTGAGAAAGATATTGGCTGCAAAGTTCTTCTATTCATCACACGATGAAGACCATGAGGTTGCTTGGTCACAAAATCCTATGGTGTACAAACACATCAGCTTCTTCAAGAGAAAGAAGAACTAGGACAAACTAGTTTTCTGGTTGCACTTTTCTTCAGACTTGTGGAATTGTGCTCTTGTGCAACTATGTGTAAGCTTTTACGGCTCTTAAAATAATCATTTTATATGTTTAGGGTTGTGAGAAAAGAGAGCCCAAACACATACTCACGGATTGGATGAAAATCAAAACTGAAAATCTATTTTTCATAAATCTCAACAGGTACCCTATTTGTCGAGCAGCTGTCGAGCCTCGGGCTGAAACAACTCTTTTAAACCTCGATAGATGAAAGAACATACATCAAAATATATATTAGCTGTTGAGCTTTAATGAACATCATTTTTTCACTTGACTCTTAGACAGATTTGCATGGCTTTAATACTTGAACTTGAAACTTGTTAAGATTAGTGTCCTTAAATCCTATTGTATGATGTTATGTATGATATTAAGTTTGACATTGTGTATGACATTATGTATGACTTAATATTGTGTCTAATAAATTTGTTTTGTTATTATCTGAAATAATAGTAACATGAATATTCAGACATTATCATTTAGTCCATGAGATGCATAATATGTGATTTATGTGAAAAGTTGCAGAAGATATAAATCACAAGTTCTTTGTAAACTCAAAATTATAGTTTGTAGTCGATGATGAAATTGGGCATTTCATCTGCGAAAACTATAACATATCAACCACGATGATTTGTCTTAATCATGGAAGTGGAGACTTCTGGTTGATGTGTTAATATGTTTTAAGAGTTAAGACATATTGAACTGGACGCTGTGAGATTTATTATTTTCCTAAGGACTGTTATATGAATAATAAATCTTACGACTTGTATTTGCATGAACTCTTAATCCTGAGAGAATAATGGATCTGATCATGAGGTGTAGGTTGCTTTGATATATCAGGAGTGAGATCTATAGTAATGGTCAAAACCTTAGTATGTTGGGCAGCCACATTTAGTGTTGATGGAACATGTATTCTCATGATGGAATTTATAGTCTCTTAATGGAGAGATAAAGTATTCCCTTGAGATAAGTTTAATGAGTTTGTTATTCAGAGAGTTAGGCCTAGCCACTTTAGTAAGACTAAAGTATATATTTATGGAATTGGATTTCATAAATATATAATGAATAACATTAAATGATTAAACCGGGTACTTAAGAATTAAGATGTAGTAATTTACAAAGTGGCAGTCTACATTAATGACTTTGTATTACTAAAAATATTTTATGAAGGGTTGTATATATAATAAAGTCTTGGGATATAATTTATAGATAAGGCCTAGAGTGTAACTATATTTATATAGTGGTATTAAATATAGTTAATGGTAATTTTGGACTTGTCAAGAGTTGACAGAAAAGCCCAAAGCCCATTGGAGCTAGTGTCTTATTGGTCTATTTTGGTCCCACTCCAAGCCACACACTTAAACCAAATTGGAAAGGCTCAAAAGGCCAGCCCAATTAGATAATTGGTTAGATATAAAGGGAAAAACGTACAGAATTTTGGAAGAGAAAATACACAACATTGTAATGGTGTGGAAGTGAGTGTATGTCACAATCTAACCATCCCTTTGTAACCAATTGAGAGACACACTTCTTGGGCGTTAGTAGAATTGGAGTGAAGATTAAAAGTATTCCTAAGTGCTTCAATCTTCGGTTTTGAAATTCACCGCTTCAAGGTATGCTCTCTTGTTCTCAAATTTTGAAATTTACTTAATGCATGTTGTCAATTTTGAATGATGTAGATCCGTTATTTTTCCACTGCGTTCACATTTATTTCCATCAAAACCTTGTTTCTTGAATCATTAAACACATCCTAGATCTACCCAATTACAAGTAAAGTGCGTTTTGTCAAAGGATTAGCTAGTTACATAAAATAGTGACATATATTCCTAACATTAAATCACATATGTCCTAACAATCTCCCCCTTTGTCAATTCGTGACAAAATCATAACAAACAAATGAACATATGAGAGAAGTCATAAATCACTCAACTCATACTCACTTGTTGAATATAATAAAATCTATCATAACACAAATTCTTGAAAAACTTTGTAACAAGAGAGTTTATGGCAAATAGATTTTGACAACCTGTATTTCTGAAACACTTTAAATAAAACTCATCAAAGCATCTTAGTGTGAAACAGAAATAATAGATTGCATACAATCAAAATAAGAAACATGTGTATAAAGAGAGAAAAGAAACAACATATGGAGAGATAGGTGAAAGAACATACATCAAAATATATATATCAACCAAATAAAAGTACAATGTATGTTACGTGGTCACAAGACCAATATACAAGTTATAATGTATCTAAAATAGAAAGAAATGAAAAGATACAAGAAGCCTCACTACATCCCTCAGTATACACTCCCCCTGTCTCCTATACTAACCCTCCCCCTATGAGTATGACTACTCTCATCTCAAAACTACTTCCCTTTTTTGTCACAAGTGACAAAGGGCAAGTAAATCAAGTAGACATCTCATCATCACTAGGCGAGCCATTATCATCATTGCCAGAGCCATTGTCACTCTCATCATTAGAGGTTGGTAGAGATGGAGAGGAAGCGACAGTGAAACCACCCATGACAGCCTGTCGTCATGCAATATGACCAACATAGGTGTTCACTTGACGCAACTCATTGCTGAGAGTGTCAAGGTGAGCATCCATGCACACAAACTGTGCCATGATGGCTTCAAGTGTCACTCCACCCGCTGAAGATAAAGGAGCGGGGGTGGATGGAGCGGTAGAAGTTGGATAAGCTACTGTCTTTATTTAGGGCTGCCTAGAGCGAAGCTGTGCAAGACTCTGCTTAACAGTAGCAGCATCAATGGCACACATAAACGTGAAGTGGGGAGACTTGGGATAGGAAACAGAGAAATGGCGAAGGAGCTGCATGATGGCCGAAGGAAAAATGAGCTTATCATGGGTCGCTGTATCCTTATAGACATCTAAATGGGAAAGTATAAAGTGAGAAGGGAAGTCAATAGAGATATCCTCAATGAGGGATAACAAAAATCGAGCACGAAGCTCTGTGATAGTGTTATAGTGAGATAATGGATGGAGAATAAATGTCATCACCATGTTAAGGATTCTTGGACCTTTAGCAAAGGCCGAGCATGAGGTGTTTTGACGATCACCCCAAGAAGAAGGTGTCTCACAAAATAGAGACCAGAGTTTGACTTTGGACATTGTTTGCAGACGCTCACAGCTAGGGTAGTCCGGATGCGCTACCCTAGGCACGTGTAGTACCTCGGATATAATACCTGGAGTAACTACCATGCGTAGACATGAGTGACAAACTAGGGTATAGAGTAATCAAATCCGTGCATATTGGAGTTGAACTCCTGTATAATCACGGAAGGGCACATGATCGGGGTGCCACATAGTGACTCCTAACCCCTACTGTAGATGATAGCGGACAGGTCAGTGTCAGAAAAGTCTGACAAATTGACTTGGTGTTTCGAATGAATGCCTTGTTGTGAAAAGTTCTCCAAGAAGTCCGATTTGACCTTCTCATCACGGAACCATATGTGAGATGGAGTGCGGTCAGATGAAGAAAAAGAAGAAGACGCCTTGGAACGAAGACAGTTTGGGGACGGAGTAGATTTATGTTTAGGTGCCATGACACAACTAACGTAAGAACCACAGAGAGAGGGAGAGAGAGAGACAATCAGAAAAGTACCAAACTGATTTAATATAACAAATATAGAAACTTGAAGGTACGTATATATGAAAATGCATGAATATGTGACATGCAAAAATAAATACATAATGGGCTCAGCCTAATCCAAACCTACTAGCACACAACATAGCAACAAAGTAAACACACATCTAAAATGCATAAACTATTGTTATAATGCATATGTTATGCAATGCATGAAGTTTTAAACTTATTGAAGCAAAATCCATCCCAAAAAATTGCACAAAAACTTCATTAATTTTGAAAAACCCCAAAGTTTATAAAAAATCCCATAAGTTAGGTCAGAAGATATGAAATGCATGAGAAAGAGGGAGAAATCAACATACCAGATGAAGAAAAATGATCTTGAGACCAAAAATTGAGTGAGGAGGAAGTTTGGAGTGCTTGAGAAGTGTTTTTGGAGGTGAAGAGTCTAAAAGCATCGAGAGAGATCGAGGAAATGAGATCTGAAATCGCGAGGCATCTTTATATAGAAACTTCATAAAGCTCGATCGATGGAGAGCTATTAAGCCATAAAAAGGCGTGTTTTAGCTGTCGAACCATCTATCGAGGATCTAACGAGAGAATTTCTCAATAATGAAGCTCGATGGATCGAGGTAGCTATCGAGGAGACAGAAAGTTTCTCGATGGATCGAACTAGCTATCGAGAGCTATTGAGAATGTGATAAAAAGCAGCTTAAGGGTATCGATAGATAGCCTAGCTGTTGAGAGCTATCGAGAAGCTATCGAGATTGCTTAGAAACAGTTTTTCAAAGAAGAGAGAAACACAAATTTGAATGCAATCAAGCATGCTACTCAACCAAAGATCCAAACAACATTTTAAGCTCTTAAAAACATCTCTCAATCACAGAAAATGTCAAGCATTTAGATCCAAAACACACACACATACAAAACAAGTTTAACTAATTTTATATTTCAAGAACAAGTTAAGACAGTTTAATGAGCATACATTAACACATGCATTCCTTGTGATGGCCAAATCACATTGTACTTACACATGTATCAAAAGTAGCAAAGAATATTGTGTGTTGTGTGTGAAAAACATCGCAAGATTGCAAAAGTGTCTACATGTTATGACAATTTGAGATATAAGAAAATCACTTTAACTCACACACAATCATAACTGTTTGATGGGGACTATTACTTTCGAGGTACATCCTATAACTTCCACATCTCCTAGAATACTGCTTGCAATCATATATAAAACATTTTGATCTTTTTGCTTTTATTTTTCTTTGCATATTTTTCTTTTAAGCAAACCATGCATGGGCATATATGAGAGAGAAAGAAATACCCAATGATGTTAAGCATTTGACATTCCACTTTTGCTATGCCGAAGCATACAAATGTCATTTCATGATTGGTGGGCAACAGTGGTAAGATGGTTATTTATGCCTTTCTCTTAGGATTTTCTAGTCCTTCCCGTCAAAAAGAGTGATATGCATGTTAAGTACAAGAGATTACTTAACCTTACTCATCACCAACACGAGTCACAAAGCTCACTTGCTTAGTTGTGCATAGAGATGTTCATCTAAGCTACAAAAGATACAAAGTTTAGAAAACTTTGTTTTAATGGCCATCCAAGTTACATAAGTACCAATGTACTCAAACACACACTATTTTTGTATTTTTCATTTTTTTTTATATGAAAAATAAAATAAAGCAAACCTGAAAAGAAAACAACCAAAAACATGTTGAATAAAAACAAAGTAATGCATAAAACTAGACTGACTAAAAACTAGAAAGCAAAACACACAAGTAATGTAAAACCAAAAACAAGAAGGGGAAAGAGAGAAAAAGTGACAAAAACACTTGGAGCCATTTTCCTTCCACACCTTGGAAGAACCTTTCCGTTTAGCAAACCTTTGATCCGGCAGTGAGGGGGAAGAGTTAAAATCGTTCAAGTTCGAAAAGAACATGAGGGCTTTGAGAAGATCTTCAAGAGGAGCAAAAGAGGATGGAAGCTGATTCTAGTTTCCCGATGCGATCATGCCGTTAATCTGTTGAGTGGATAACCACTTATAGCAATTAGATCGAGTATGTCCAGTTGCACCACAGTGATGACAGAAATGCTGCTTTTTCTGTTTTGGCTTTTGAGTATTTCCCTTTTTAGCCCTAGGGTTCTTGACCTTTTTCTTATCAAGCTTAGGGAGTGCTCCTAAGATAGATTTACCCTTGTCTACGTTCTCACTAGCTAATTCATTCTTAACATCATTGTTCTCTATTTCAACATTATTAGTAGGAAGAACAAAAACAATAGTGCTAGTAGAAGTAATACTAGGGGAAGAGAAATTATACCCTAAACTGGTTCAGTCAGAAGCAGCTTTCTAAAGACTAAACATCTCATCGAGCTTAGCACTTGAAGTCCTTTCCAACTGAGCTTTAATTTGGAACAGTTCTGCCTTAAGCTTCTTGGTCTTCTCAGCCAAGAAATTATTCTCAAATCTCAGTGCTCCAATAATCTAATTTGCTTCATAAAATTTTATGGAGATTTCTTTTCGCTCAAGCTTTACATCACTAAGCTTCTTGGTGGCCAACCTATACAACTTTTCATGCTTTTCGGAGACCTTGTATAACTTTGCATAGGCTGTGTGGATGTCAACTTGTTCATCCATCTTTTTAAACTTAGACTCCACCAATTCCTCTTCTTCATCCACATCTTCAACAATCCCTTCAGTTGGATTTACAATGGTAGTGAAGGCATTTAGGATTCTATCATCCTTATTATCGGAGTCATCCTCAGGCTCAATGTCGCTCAAAGTAGCAGCAAGTGCCTTACTTTTCCCAATAGTCTTGAGATACGTAGGGCACTCTTGTTTCATGTGACCGTAGTCTTGACACACAAAGCACTTTGGTCCAGAGGGAATAGTGTACTAATCGCCATCCTTAGCATCTTTCTTCCCTTTATCTTGACTTTTGAATCACGAAGAACTGGATTGCTTTCGGTCTTTATCAAATCCTTTCACCTTGGCATTTTTCATAAACTTCTTGAACTACCTCGTGATATAGGATTTCATCTTAGAATCTTCATTATCTGAAGACTTATCAGTGTCACTGCTTTTGGCTTTCAAAGCCATGCTCTTGCTCTTACTTGATTTCCCTATCCTCGTCAAACCTAACTCATAGGTCTGTAGATTTCCAACCAGCTTAGTTAAATGAATTTTTTCGATGTCCTTTTATTCCTCAATGGCAGTGATCTTGGCATGAAATCTCTCAGGTTGAGATCCGAGCACCTTTTTCACAATCTTGGGTTCAGGAATAGTTTCCCCAAGATTAAAAGTTGAGTTCACTATGTCCTTAAGCTTGGCATAGAACTCATCGAACGACTCATCCTCCTCCATCTTGATCTCTTCAAAGCTTGTAGTGAGCTTTTGAAGCATTGAATCCTTGACAACCTTAGTTCCTTCATAGGTTGTTTGGAGAATGGTCTATGCTTCCCTAGCAGTTTCAGTAAAGGATATCTTCTTGAATTCCTCATTCGTGACTGCACTGAATAAAGCATTTAATGCCCTATTGTTGAAGTTTGCCACCTTGATCTTAGCATCATCCCAATTGGCCGGTGCTTCTGTAGGCTTATTCCAGCCTATTTGCACAGCTTGCCACACTTTCTTATCTAAAGACTACAAGAAAGCTCTCATGCATACTTTCCAGAATGCATAGCTAGTGCCATCAAATAAATGAGGTATAATAAGAGATTATCCTCTATCCATGACAAACAGGGGTTAATGGATCACACAGCAAATATTAACCCTAATTAGAGTGTGCTTGCTTTAATACCACTTGATAGGTCAAAAGTGTATTGACCCATTGTGATATATTAATTAATTAATTAGTCAAATTTATTAATTAATCAAATTAACATGCAAAGCGCGTGGTAAGACAAACAAATCACGAACTATCTAAAGTATGTAGTAGAAAATAAATTGGCATGGTGATTTGTTTACGAATGGGGAAAACCTACATGACAAAAACCCCATCGGTTGATTTTAAGGTCACCACTCCCGAGAATCTACTATTATAAAAAAAAAATGGTTACAAGTAAAGGAATCCTAGTACCTTATACCAACCTACAGTTGAACCCTTACCCCAATACCCAATTGGACTTGTTCTGTAGTGACAATCTCTCCCTTTTCAATGCACGGCTCTTAGTACGTGACTAGCTAATTGCACCGATCCAAGTACTCGACTTGATCACCAATTTGAGAAGAATGTTGGCTACAAAGTTCTTCTGTTCATCACATGATGAAGATCATGAAGTTGCTTGGTCACAAAATCATATGGTGTACAAACACAACAGCTTCTTCAAGAGAAAGAAGAACTAGGGCAAACTAGGTTTCTGGTCATACTTTTCTTCACACTTGTGGAATTGTGCTCTTGTGCAATTGGACGTAACCTTTTACGGCCCTTAAAATAATCCTTTTATATGTTTAGGGTTGTGAGAAAAGAAAGCCCAAACACAAACTCATGGATTGGATGAAAATCAAAATTGAAAATCTGTTTTTCATAAATCTCGACAGATACCCTATCTGTCGAGCAGCTGTTGAGCCTCAGGCTGAAACAGCTCTTTTAAACCTCGATAGATACTAGCTATCGAGCTTTTATGAATAACACTTCTTCACTTGATTCTTGGACAGACTTGCATGGCTTTAACACTTGAACTTGAAACCTTATTTCTTGAAACATTAAACACATCCTAGATCTACTCAATTACAAGTAAAGTGCGTTTTGTCAAAAGATTAGCCAATTACATAAAATAGTGACATATGTTCTTAATATTGAATCACATATGTCCTAACAGAAGCTCTTCGAGAATTGGGGGTAAAGGAGGTCGAAGTCTTCGGGGATTCAACATTGGTTATAGCCCAAGCGCAAAAGTTATAGAAGGTGAAAAAGGAACATTTGAATCCTTATCAACAATACTTGGAGGAATTGACCAAGACCTTTGACAAGATTGAGTACACAATTATCCCTAGAGCTCAAAATCAATTTGCGGATGCCTTAGCTACTTTAGCCTCCATGGTAGAAATACCCGAGGGAGTATGGACATGACCCTTAGAGATTGAGCAAAGTTATGAGGAAGTGCATAAAAGGAAAACCAAAGCGCCAGTATTGACCATAGAGGAAGAGGAAGTTCCGTGTTACTATGACATCATGAAGTTCTTGGAACTAAAGGCATATCCAAATGGTGCCGATAAGAGAGAACGTTGTTCCATTAGAATGATGGCAACTCAATATATCCTATACGAGGGGCAACTCTATAAAAAATCCTATGATGGCATACATTTTCGTTGTTTGAAGAGGGAAGAAGCTAAGAGAGTAATAGAAGAAGTGCATCTAGAGATTTATGGCCCTCATATGAATGGAAGAACGTTAGTCAAGAAGGAATAGGGTACTATTGGAATACAATAGAGACTGATTGTGTGGACTAAGTGAAGAGTTGCCATGATTGTCAGACACACAGCAACTTGAACCATGTACTGCTTAGTAAGTTATATAGCATGACTTCTCCATGGCCATTCTTGGTTTGAGTCATAGATATGATTGGAAGAATAGCCCCTAAAGCTTCAAATGGGCATGAATACATTTTGGTAGCAATTGACTATTTCACCAAATGGGTAGAAGCAGCCTCTTACTCCATATTGAAGGCCAAGCAAGTGGCTTGGTTCTTAGAAAACAACTTCATATGCCAGGTTGGGGTACCCCAAGAGATTATCTCCAATAATGGTTCCCACTTTGAGGGTGAAGTTCGAAGGATCATGGAGTTGTACAACATTGAGTATCACAAGTCTTCACCATATCAACCACAAGCTAATGGGGCTGTAAAAGCAACCAATAAGAATGTGAAGAACATCCTAGCCAAGATGGTAGTGACATACAAGGATTGGGCTGAGAAGATTCTGTTTGCCTTATAGGGTTACAGAACTTCTATCCGTGCATCGACTGGGGCAACACCCTACTCTTTGGTTTACGGTAGTGAGACGGTGTTTACTATTGAGGTGGAGATACAATCTTTAAGGGTATTGGTGGAAACCAAGGTCCTAGAAGAGGATTGGGTTAAGGTGAGATATGAACAATTGGCTTTGATAGATGAAAAGAGGGCTATGACAAAATATCATGCATAAGGGTACCAAAAAAGGATTGCTAGAGCATTCAACAAGAAGGAGAAATCAAGAAACCTTAAAGAATGAGACTTGGTCCTGAAAGTGCAGAAAAGTAAAACATAGGGCATATCAAGGTGGTTACTCAGTCCTCCTTATTTTCTTGCTAGTCTTCATGTAAGCTTTCTCATCCTCCAGAATCCATTTCATGTCATCCTCTAACCATTGCTTGTACCTTGTAGTGGGGTAGATGCATTTGGGAGGAATTATGTCTTTTGTCACCCTGCAACATGGCCAAGCCTCACTGATCCATCCCAAAATCCTATTGGTGAACATTGCGGTGTGGTAGACCCCTTCATCATCAGGAGCTCCTTGACGCTTTCCAAATTGCCTTGAGATACGACAAGTGGAGTAGTAAGAACAACATCAAAGCCCAACTAAAGTCACACAGTGGTCCTTGCAGCAACTATGGACCATGCTTGAGATATGCCACCATTCCACGACCTATTGAATGTTGGTCTCCTTGAGGCAACCTATAAGCTCCATATACGCCTCAAAGCCCATGTCATTTCGATGAAGCCGGTGGTCCCTAAGGTGCCTAGGAAGGTATGTGCTAAGAGGAATGGTGGGAGGTTGAAGCAACTGAAGTCTCTCTTGTAGCCATTTCTTGGGGGGAAACAAAAACAAACCGAAAGGCAAAAAAAAAGCAATCCATGCAAAATTAGAGGGATCCTACTAGGTTGAGAACCTAGGCAAAAATTAGGGATTATACCTGAAGGAGAAGAGAACTTCCTGCAAAGAATTTTGCTTCCTTCCTATGAAAGGCATCCAAGATATTGAGGGTCTCTACCAAGATCTAGCCCACTGGATTACCTTTCTTTAGCATATATGCTATCATGCACATCTGAAGGTCCACATAATACGAGTTTTAAACCAAGAAATACCTTGCAAGAGCACATAAGCAAAAGGCACGAAGAAAGTATGAGAGTGGCCTTTCTCACCTTCGGGAAGGGTTGAATCAGAAAAATACTCAAAAACCAACTTAAGGTTAAGGGCCTATTTGGATATCGTTTAATTTGCTAAAACTGAAAACTTATTACTGTAAGTACTATAGATAAAGGTAAAAATTAGTTGAAATAGTACAATGGGGTCTATGAATAGTACCAAAAAGGGTAGTGGAGCCCATGAATGGTAGCAAAAATAAGCTGAATAGTGAAATAATTTTAATTTTTCATTACTTCCCAAACGTATGCTAAGTTTCCCAAAGACACACCACTTATGTGCTGTGATGGAAGGGATGCCCAACACGACTTGTAGCAAGGAAGGAAGATTCCTACCCATGGTAAGGAAGATGAGGTCATCAATCTCTAGTTCACCCATGATGGCAGCAAATTCCTCAATAGTAGGGCATAGTTCTATTTCGTTGAAGCGAAATACATGCCGAGAAGGAACCCAATAATTGGCAGCAGCACAAAGAAGAAGTTCATCCACCCTAATTTGATGATAGGGAAAAGTGCAAGAAAGACCATAAGGAGTAATGGAATCCTTGAAATCAACACCAAGCTTCCTAATCCAAGTGGAGGCATCAAGAGGAGAGTTTTATGCCATTGGAGGACCTCAAAAAAGTGTTTTCTGGGTTGGAAATACGTTGGTGAGGGTTTTGGACTCAAATGACTACTTTTATACTTAAGGAAGTTAGTTAGGGTTTTTCTGATTTGCGGCCCACGTACGCAAGTTCAACCCTGCATATGTAAAGTCAAATCTGCATGTGCAGGCCCATCCCCACGTATGCATGGCGCTTGGTGTAGACACCGCAGTTTGTACCCCTTATGACTCGAGCCCCTGTTCCCCAATGATGCTCGAACTCTAAGGCCTAAGGAAAGTTTAGAGCCCAATTAGATATTAAAGTGACTTAAGGAGTGTTAAAATGGTAAATATAACCTTTTAAATGAGCAAAAATCTATTTTTGGAAATTGAATAATCAAAGTGGCCCTTAGCTTGCGTACGTGAGTTGTGGCCTGCGTACGCGACTCGTAGCCTATGAATGCAGACACATTCTTGTGTACATAGCTAGGGTTTCAAAAGTATAAGAAAGACAAATTTTCTACAATAATGGTTGAGGTTTGGAACGAATCCTCCATCATTTGAGAGCCATTCCAAACCCCATTTTTTCAACTATAAAATGATTTACATGGTTCATTTTCAAGACAGACGAAAATCCCACGAGAAAAATCCAAGATTCACTAAAAAATAGTGAATCAAAAGGGAGTTTTTTATAGAACACCCTCAAGTCATTTTTATTTGATTGGGACCTTTTTTGACCCTAATCCTTTGCGTTTAAGATTGCTAATCACTATTTTGTTAAATTGTGATTGATTTGACTAAGGGGAATGGTAAAAAATCAAGCCTAGGAGCTTTTACTTTAAGGTATCCTTTTAAACTTTTCCTTTTCTTTTGTGCTTTTAATCTTTATTTTAATTTGTGTTTTGTTTAGTTTATGTTTACACATGTTTGTTTAGGTTAGTTTTAGATTTTCTTTATGTCTTTAAGCATGTTAGGATGTTAGATTTTATGTTTTATGTTTTGTTTGGCTTTTGTTCTATTTTTGTGTAAATTAGGTTTTTTGGGTAAGAATCTGCATATACATGATCTAGCCTACACACATAGGCTGAACTTATGCGTACGTAGATCTATTCTAGCGTGCGTGATGCCATTACCCAAAAACCCTAATTTTTGTTTGTTTTGTTTCTGCACTCATATGTGTATTCTGTGTAGCCTCCTTTTCATATGTTTCAAGCCCCATAACTATTTGTTTACTTTTTAACATGTTTGTTTGTTATCACATGTGTAGATTAGGGTTTCTTAATGTTAATATCATGCATTCACATTTTCATGCATTGATGCCATAGGTGTCGTGCTACTGAGAGGTAAGTAAAGGATAAGTCATGCATTAGTGATGTTCATGCATTGTATTAAGGTTTCACTTTGATGATATGATAGAACATGCTTAGATGTAAGATTAGGGTTTTGTAATATGTTTGCTTGCTGCCTGGTTGTAGATGCATGATAGGTTTTCACATGTTAGATGAATGCTAGGGTTTTCTTTTACACCTTGGCTCGCTTTTGTTTTAGATAGATAAATATATGTGTTTGGGATGAAGGATACCATGATTGTATGCATAGATGTATGTTAGTGCGTGCGTGAGTATAGATGCAAGTGTTGAAAGTGCTTTTAATGATGTTAAGGTATAAGACACAATGATGGGAGGCCAACTTTAGGGTTGGGCAATCTTGGGTGCCTAACATATTCCCAAGAATGTACCTAAACTCCGAACCCAAACTCTGGTAGTAAGATCAAAGGTCCTTCCTTGAAAGGACACTATATTCATGGTTCCTAGACCATATAACTAAGTGGCGATTCCATTTTGTTGTACCCACAGTGGCGACTGCGCTAGGGACGATGAGTTTAATTCCTATGTGTCTTATTTCTTAACCTTGATAAAAATATTTTCAATACTTGTTGCACACACATTCACTTGTTCTTTTGTCCTTTAACCTTGGTTGATGATGAGTGGGAAGATGGAAGGCTCCATTTGGGCCCAAATTTTTCGACGTTCATCCCACCAACTCACAATCAGTGTCATCGCCTATAATGGGCCTTAAGTACTATAAAGGTTTGCTACCAATCCATTATGGGATCCACTTAAGCCCTTGGTTGGAATCATAGCCCACCTAGTTGTAAGTGACCTACTTATCTATCCCTTTAGCCTTAGGGAGCCTACCCACATTAGAGAGATCCTAGATCTTGCCATGAAGGTTACCCTTTATATATCTCTTGTTTGTTCAACTATATATCATGTATTCACCTAATTCTAAGGGACAAATAAAAGGTATAAAAATGAAAGGGATGGCTCTAAAGTTATGATATACCCTAAGATGTTATTGGACAAAAGAAAAGAAGTTCTTACATATAAGAGACTTGTCCCTAAATCTAAAGGTATATCTTAACTTGAAAAGTTCATAAGACCATAACCTAATTGCTATCATGGGCCTGAATTAAAAGGCTTTTCGAAAAAGAGGACTTTGGGCTTAAGGTAACAAGTATGCCTGAATCAAAGCCAAAATGAAACTCCCTAATCTTGGGTCTATTTATTGTATGCCTAGGCCTAAAATGATGAGAATATCATAGACTTTGAAAGGATGGCTACAAAGTATTCTAGCTAGAGGGCTATTTCAAAAAGAGTGTTGAAATAATGAATAAAAATGAAAAGCCCAAAGGTGATGAATACATTGTAGGCCCAAGTTTGAGACAAAGGGTTGAAGATTCCTAAGTACATTCTAACAAAAGCCCATGAGAGTAAGATGAGAGCTTTATTATAAATGGACCAAAGCCCAATTAAACAAGGGGCAAGGATCTATGAGAGGAAAGGGAGTGATATTGTAATTAGGCCTTCATTAAAATCAACTTAAGAATTTTACAAGAACATCTAAATTTAAAAGGAACCTTTTAATAGGGACATGAGCTTAATGAAAATGGAACTTCTTTTCAAGCATCATTGCACTGCTAAAGTCAAGAAAACAAGTCCCCACTCCTATTTGGATTCAAGAGAAAGGAAAGCGCTTAATCAAGTCAGTGGATACATACCAAGAAGAAGAAAACCCCCAAGAGACAATGGCTACCTCCATGGAAGACCCAATGGCATAAAAGATCCTTACGGCTTTGGAAGAACTTGGAGAAGCCCTTAAGAAAATGGGATGGTGTCTCACTAGGTTGGAAGAATCTAGGCTCAAGGAATCAACATGTGTGGAAATCCATGATGATGAGGAGGAAGATGAAGAATGGGACGAAAAAGACAAAGTGGAGTATGAGAGAAACAAGCAAGTTAAGAAGCTCACCGCGGAAACCATAGCTATGAGGGAAAATATGGAGAAGATGTAACTTGCCTTCTGTAAGGCACAAGGGATGGATGACTACCTCTATAACATGGGGGGAATAAGCTCAAAGACTCCCATTGCGTTGCCTCCTCAGTTCAAAATCTCTAATGTAGAAAAATTTGATGGGAGTGGGGATCCAAAGCAACACATAAGAAGATACCTAAGCATTGCGGAAATGAAAGGGCTAGATGAGAGGCAAACTTTGCATGCATTTCCCCTCTCACTCACGGGAGGTGCATCAAGATGGTATTATAGCCTTGATCCAAGCAAAACCAAGGTGTGGAATGAGTAGTGGAGTTGTTTGTGGACCAATTCATCTTCAACACCATGATTGATGTGACTTTAAGGGATTTAGAGACTACCAAACAAGGCATAGGGGAGACGTTTTCTACATGACTAGATGGAAGAACAAGGCATCTAGAATGGTCAATAGGCCAAATGAGAAAAACCAAATCAACATGATCGTAAAGAGCTTGCTTTCGGTTTACAACAGTAGGCTTTTGTCATCACTGTTCATTTGGAGAATTATGTGATTGTGGGACAAGAATTGAAGATGCTTTCAACAATGGACAATTATAGAAAGGGGAAAGCAAGCGTCCAACCAAGAACACATATGGAGGGGGGACCACCACTAAAACTAACAATTACTTTCGCCTTAAACACGAGATACAAGACCAAACAATGGAACCCTCCCAAATCCTAACATCATCACCAAACCCAACATTAGAAAGAACCCTTTGCCCGATTACCATAGGGCTCCCCCTCTATATCAAAATTGGGTACAAGTAGCTGAAGTTGAATGGGATTGCTCGAAGTTGATAGAAACTACAAATGTCAATATCAATGGCATAGAAGTCTAAGGAATATGAGATGAAGAGGATGAAGTCCTAAAGGAAGCAATAGAAATATGGGGAATACTTCCCAAAGGAGTTATGGAATTAAAGAAAAGAGTTTTGGAGGACAATGTAGCAAATATCACTAGGAGGGTGAAGCACTACAACCTTCTCTTGGGAAGGGCTTGGCTTCACCCCAATGGGGCAATTCCTTCTTCACTACACAAAAAGATGAAGATTCCATGGAAAGGAGGGATTGCCATAGTGCTGGAAGATGGTGAGATCCTAGCACTGATTTGTGGACTTGAGGAAGGAGGGAGCGAGCTTCAAATGAGTGGCTTTAAGTTCCTGAATATGGTTGACTATGGATTGAAGGATGAAAAGTATGCTACCAATTTGTTCCCATACTATAGCCATGAGGTGATTGCAATGATGAAGAACATGGGATACATGATTGGTGTGGGCCTTAGAAAGGAAGGAAAATGGGTAGTTGAGTTCCCAAATATCAAGACTCAAGTGACCAAGGAGGGTCTAGGATTCCTTAAAGGTTGCAACAAAATCAAGAAAAACCATGGCACTCTTAACAGGAATTTCATGAAAGAAGGAGGAGACTTCCCTTATTGTGGCTTCTCCGAACCTTGGGTAGGTAAAGATGGAAGGGTATATCTGGGTTGGGAAATGTTCTTTAATGAAAAACTCATCTTTAAGGAAAGGCCTACCGTGGTGATCAAAGAAGTGCAAGAAGAGATTGATTGGTTGAACTACATGGATGCTGAAGCACTGAAGGCCATAGTGAAGATGAGTGGGGATGCGTTCACCATCACCAATGAAGAGCCAAGTGATCCTTCCAAATTCATCATGCCTATCATAGGGCCTATTAATAATTGGACTTGGTTGGGTTTTTTGAAAACAGGGGGAAAGATTTTTGTAATGCAAGTTCCAATGTACTTTTCAATATTTTCAATAAGATGAATTCTAGTTTGGCTTACTTTGATGTATCCCATAACATTGAAATTTTGCACCTAAATGATTCAAATGAATTTGAAAATGAAATTAATAAACAATTAGAAAAGAAAATTGAACCTATGGAACTAACTCTTGAAACTATTAATTTAGGCAATGATGAGAATCTACGCTTAATTAAAATTGGCTTAAATTTAAATAAAAAATAAAAGAAATATCTTCAAGAATTCCTCATGGAATTTCAAAAGGTGTTCACATGATCCTATGCGGATATGCCTGGAATTGACCTCGAGATAGCCCAACATCACGTTGATACTCATGACCATATGGTGCCTGTCAAGCAAAAATTGAAAAAAATGAGAACCAAATGGCTTTTAAAGATCAAAGAGAAAGTCACTAAGCAACTAAAGGTAGGGCTCATCAAGCTTGTAAACCAAGCCGAATGGATAGCCAATGTCATGCCCATACCTAAGAAGGATGGAAAAGTAAAGATGTGTGTGGATTTTAGAGACTTGAATAAGGCATTCCCTAAGGATGACTTCCCCCTCCCCCACAAATGTATTGACCCCTTGTAATTAAACCAATTAATTAATTAGCCAAGTTATTAATTAATCAATTTAACATGCAAACGCGTGGTAGCACAAAAAAATCACCAATAAACTAATTATGTAGCGGAAAATAAATAACACGGTGATTTGTTTACGAATGGGAAAAAACTTGACGGCAAAAACCTTACCAGGTGATTTTCAGGTCACCACTCCCGAAACTCCACTATTATCACAATAAGCAGTTACAAGTAAAGGAATCCTAAGTACCTTACCAACCTGTAGTTGAACCCTTACCCTAATACCCAATTGGACTTGTTTTGTAGTGACAGTTCCCCCTTTTGATGCACAGCTCCCAAGTACGTGACTAACTAATTGCGCGGATCCCAGTACACGGCTTCAATCACCAACTAGAAAGAGTTGTTGACTGCAAAGTTCTTCAGTTCATCCACGATGAAGATCAAGAAAATGCTTGGTCACAAAACCCAAAGGTGCACATACACAGCAACTTTTTCAGAAGAGATGAACTAGGGTAAAACTTTGTCTCCGGTCACAATTTGCTTGAACAGAGTTTGCTCAATGCTTGTACAACTTGTGAACACTTTGACGGCCCTTAAAACAATTCTTTTATATGCCTAGGGTTAGAAGAAAAGAAGGTCCAAAAACATATCCACGGATCCCAAGAAATCAGATCAGAAAAATCTAATTTTATAAATCTCGACAAATAGAAGTTATCAAGTAGCTATCGAGAAGGTGTTGAGTTTTAATGAATCTACACTTTTTCAGCTTGTTTCTTGGACAGACTTGATGACGTCAGCACTTGATCTTGAAACCTTGTTTCTTGAAGTATTAAAAACATCTAGAGCTACTTAATTACAAGTTGAGTGCATTTTGTCAAAGGATTAGCCAATTACATAAAAAGAATGACATATGTTCTTAACAAGTGAACCACATATGTCCTAACAATCTCCCTCTTTGGCAATCCGTGACAAAACCAGAACAAACAAATGACATATGAGAGAAGTCATAAATCACTCAACTCATATTCACTTGTTGAATACAATAAAATCTACCATAACACAAACTCTTGAAAAATTTTGCAAGAAGAGAGTTTATGGCAAGTAGACCTTGACAGCCTATATTTCTAAAACACTTTAAACAAAATACATCAAGGCATCTTTGTGTAAAACAGAAATAATAGATTGCATACAATAATAAGAAGCATGTGTATAAAGATAGAAAAGAAACAACACATGAAGAGGTAGGTGAAAGAAACATACATCCACATATAAAGAATATAAGTACAATGTATGTAAAACATGGTCACAAGACCTAATGTACAAGAACAATGTATCTAATAAGGTAGAAAAGAAAAAGATACATCATATCCTCACTACATCCCTCAAATTAACACTCTCCCCGTAACAAAATGTCCTACACTAACTCTCCCTCTAAGTATGACTACTCTCAATATCCAAAACTACTCCCCATTTTTGTCACGAGTGACAAAGGGTAAGAGTGTCAAGTAGACATCTCATCGGTAGAGCTAGTATCTCCATCATCATCCGAAGCGTCATCGTCATGCCATCATCATCATCATCCTCACCATCAGAATCAGAAGCCCCTGGAAGAGGTGGTGAAGGAGTAGCCTCAAGAGCAAAACCACCCATAGTCGCTTGTCGTCGTGCAATACGACCGACACGAATGTTCACCTGATACAACTTAGCGGAGAGTGTATCAAGGTGAGCATCAATGCACTGCAGCTGCGCCATGATGTCTCCAAGAGATACTTCACCCATAGAGGTGGAGGGAGCGGATGTGGATGGAGCGGAATGAGATGGAGCCGAACAAGAGGAAGGAGTGGAATTTGGCTGTTGTGACCTAAACTCTGCTGCACTACATTTTACGGTAGTGGCATTTATGGCACAAATGTGTGTGAAGTGGTCGGACACAGGAAAAGGGATAGAAAAATGGCGTAGGATCCTCGTGATAGCGGAAGGAAAAATGAGCTTATCACGGGACGCCGAATCTAAATGAACATCTATAATAGAGAGAAACAATTAGAAAAGACCTAAGCAATTCAAATATATCAAATATATTGAAAAGAGAGTACACATGAACATGTGACATGCAAAAGAAAAAATTCATCATAGGCTCAGCCCAATCCAATCCTACTAGCACACAAGCATATTTCACACATCTAAATGCATGAGAATATCATTATAATCCAAATGTGATGTAATGTGTGAGTTTTAAAACACATTTAAATGAAAACCCAACCCAAAATTTCAAGAAACACTCAACAATTTTGAAAAAAAACCCCAAAAGTTTTCAAAAATCCCAGAACCTAGGTTTTAAAACATGAAATGCATGAAGAATGAAGAGATAAGAGAGCATACCAAGTGATTTGAAACAAGGATAGGCCGAAAATCACGTGGATTGAAGGTTTTGAGTGAGAAAAGAGCGTTTGGGAGTGAAAAGAGAGATTCTGTTGAGAGAAAGATCGAGAAAAGTGAGAACCAAATCGCAGAAAGAGCTTATATAGGAACCTCAACAAGTTTCGACAGCTAAGGTGTTGAGAGGTGTCGAGACAGCTGTCGAGGTAGGTGTTGAGAAAATGAACATCGACAGATGCAGGTGTCGAGAGGTATCAAGAAACAAGAATCACCTTCAAAGAACAGAAGCTCGATCGATCCACCAGGTCTTGAGAAGCTATCGAGGTGGTAGGAACTTTCTCAATCGGTCCACCAGGTATCGAGGAGGTGTCGAGATTGCGATAAGAGAAAGGCTTGAGAAACTCGACAAATAGCTAGGTATTGAGAAGGTGTCGAGGAGATGTCGAGCCAGCTTTTCAAAACAGTATTTTCGTGAAGAGAAAAACACAGACATGAATGCAATCCAACATACAACTCAACAAATGATCCAATCAACATATTAAGCTCTCAAAATTATCTCTGAACAAGAATTTTAAGCACATGGATCCTCAAAAACACGTACACACACACACACACACACACACACACACACACACACACACATACACTAAACAAATCTAACCAATTTTATATTTCAAAAACAAGTCAAGACAGTTTAGTGAGTATACATTAGCACATATAAAATCTAGTGATGGCCAAATCACATTGTACCTGTACATGTATCAAGAGTAGTAAAGAATATTGCATATTGTGTGTGAAAATCATCGCAAGATTGCATATGTGTATACATGTTATGACAATTTGAGATATGAGAAAATCACTTTAACTCACATACAATCATAATTGTTTGATGGGGACTATCACCTTTGAGTTACATCCTATAACTCCTACATCTCCTAGAATATACGCTTGCAACCATATTTAAAGCATTTTTGATCTTTTTGCCTTTTATTTTCTTTGCATATTTTCTTTTATTTAGCATATCATGCATGGGCATATAAGAGAGAGAAAAGAAATACCCAAGATGTTAAGTTTTAGACATTGCACTTTTGCTATGCCGAAACATACAGGTGTCATATTATGATTGGCGGGCAACAGTGGTGAGATGGTTATTTATGCCGTTCTCTTAGGATTTTCTAGTCTTACCCGTCAAAAAGAGTGATACGAGTGTTAAGTCCAAGAGATAACTTAATCTTACTCATCACAAACAAGAGCCACAAAGCTCACTTGCTTAGTTGTGCATAAGAGTGCTCATCTAAGCTACAAAAGATACAAAATTTAGAAACTTTATTTCAATGGCCATCCAAGGTACACAAGTACTAAAGTACACAAAACACACACTGTTTTTGTATTTTTCTGATTTTTTAATTTTATTTTTATATTAAAAACAAAATAAGCAATACTAAAAGCAATCATACAAAAACATGTTAAATAAAGCAAAGAAAAAAAAAACTAGATTGACTCTAAATAAATGCAAAACACACAAGTAATGCAACCAAAAAAAAAAAAAAAAAACAAGAGGATAGAAGAAAGTGATGAAATCACTTAGAGTCCTTTTTCTTCCACACCTTGGAAGAACCTTTCCTTTAATTAAACTTTTGAACCGGCGGTGAGGGAGAAGAATTAAAACCGTTCAAGTTTGAAAGGGACATGAGGGCTTTGAGAAGACCACTAAGAGGAGCAAGAGAGGATTGAAGCTAATTCTGGCTTCCAGACGCGATCATGCCATTGCTCTGTTGAATGGCTAGCCACTTGTAGCAATTTGGTCGAGTATGACTGGCAACTCCACAATGATGACAGAGATGTTGCTTCTTCTGTTTAGGCTTTTGAGAGTTAGCCTTCTTAGCCCTAGGGTTTCTAGCATCTTTCTTATCTTGTTTAAGGGGTGCTGCTAAGATAGATTTACCCTTGTCTAAGTTCTTACTAGCTAATTCAGTTTTATCATTAGTGTTCTCAATTTTAGTGTTATTAGCAGGAGAAACAAAAACAGTAGCACTAGTAGAGGCAATATGAGAGGAAGAAAGACCATACCCTAAACCTGTTTGATCCAAAGTAGATTTCTGAATGTTGAGCATCTCATCAAGTTTTGCACTTGAAGTTCTCTCTAATTGAGCTTTGACTTGAAACAACTCTGCTTCAAGCTTCTTGGTCTTCTCAGCCAAGAAATTGTTCTCAAATCTCAGTGCACCAATCGTTTGATTAGCTTCATCAAACTCTGTGAAAAGCTCCTCACGATCAAGTTCCACATCACTGAGCTTCTTAGTGGCCAGCCTATACAATTTCTCATGCTTCTCAGAGAGCTTGTAAAGCTTTTCATAGGTTGTATGGATATCATCTTGATCATCCATCTTCTCAAATTTAGATTACACAAATTCTTCTTCTTCGTCCACTTCTTCAACAATCCCTTCAATAGGATTGACTGTGGCAGTGAAGGCATTCAAAATTCCGTCATCCTCATTGTCGGAATCATCTTCAGGCTCAGTGTCACTTAAGGTTGTAGCAAGTGCCTTACTCTTTCTAATGCTCTTGAGATATGTGGGGCATTCATGCTTCATGTGACTGAATCCATGACATCTAAAACACTTTGGTCTTGCAGGAATAGTGTACTGACCGCCATCCTTAGCATCCTTTTTCCCTTTGTCTTGCCCCTTAGACTGAAAAGAACTGGATTGTCTGCGGTCCTTATCGAAGTTCCTCCCATTGGCATTCTTCATAAACTTCTTGAACTGCCTTGTAATGTAGGACTTCATCTTAGAATCTTCATCATTAGAAGACTCATCTGTGCCACTGCTCTTTGCCTTCAAGGCCATGCTTTTGCCTTTACCCGACTTGCCAATTCTAGATAATCTTAGCTCGTAGGTCTCCAAGTTTCCAACTAGTTCAGTTAAAGGAATCTTGTCAATATCCTTTAATTCCTCTATTACCGAAATCTTTGCATGGAATCTCTTGGGTAGGGATCTAAGCACTTTCCTTACAATCTTGGGTTCAGGAATGGTTTCCCTAAAATTGAAGGCTGAGTTCACTATGTCCTTGAGCTTGGCATAGAACTCATTGATTGACTCATCCTCCTTCATCTTTATTTCTTCAAAGCTTTTAGTGAGCCTTTGAAGCTTTGAATCCTTGACAGCCTTTGTGCCCTCATAGGTTGTCTAGAGGAAGGTCCATGCTTCATTTGCAGTTTCTGTGGAGGATATCTTCTTAAACTCCTCATTGATGACAGCACTGAGTAAGGCATTTAATGCTTTGCTATTGAAGTTTGCTGCCTTGATCTTTGCTTCATCCCAATCGACCGATGCTTCTCTTGGCTTGGTCTAGCCAATCTCTACAACTTGCCACACCTTCTCATCTAAGGACTGCAAGAAAGCTCTCATGCGTACTTTCCAGTATGCATAATTAGTGCGATTAAATAAAGGAGGTATGATTAATGACTGTCCTCTATCTATGATAAACAGGGGTCAATTGATCAACACAGCAAAGATTAATCCTAATTAGAGTGTGCCTGTTTTGATACTACTTGATAGGCCACAAACATATTGACCCCTTGTAATTAAACCAATTAATTAATTAGCCAAGTTATTAATTAATCAATTTAACATGCAAACGCGTGGTAGCACAAACAAATCACCAATAAACTAATTATGCAGCGGAAAATAAATGACACGGTGACTTGTTTACGAATGGGGAAAAACCTGACGACAAAAACCCCACCAGGTGATTTTCAGGTCACCACTCCTGAAACTCCACTATTATCACAACAAGTGGTTACAAGTAAAGGAATCCCAAGTACCTTACAAACCTACAGTTGAACCCTTACCCCAATACCCAAATAGACTTGTTTTGTAGTGATAGTTCTCCCTTTTGATGCACGGCTTCTAAGTACGTGACTAACCAATTGTGCAGATCCTAGTACGCGACTTCAATCACCAACTAGAAAGAGTTGTTGGCTGCAAAGTTCTTTAGTTCATCTACGATGAAGATAAAAAAGATACTTGGTCACAAAACCCAAAGGTACACATACACAGCAACTTCTTCCGAAGAGATGAATTAGGGTAAAACTTTGTCTTCGATCACAATTTGCTTGAACAAAGTTTGCTTAATGCTTGTGCAACTTGTGAACACTTTGACGGCCTTTAAAACAATCCTTTTATATGCCTAGGGTTAGAAGAAAAGAAGGCCCAAAAGCATATCCACGGATCCTAAGAAATCAGTTCAGAAAAATCTGATTTTATAAATCTTGACAGATAGAAGCTGTTGAGCAGCTATTGAGAAGGTGTCGAGCTTTAATGAATCTGCACTTTTTCAGCTTGTTTCTTGGACAGACTTGATGACTTTAACACTTGATCTTGAAACCTTATTTCTTGAAGTATTAAAAACATCTAGAACTTGTAATTGACAAGTTTAGTGTATTTTGTCAAAGGATTAGCCAATTATATAAAAAAAAATGACATATGTTCTTAACAAGTGAACCACATATGTCCTAACAAACCAAATCAAGATGGCTCCTAAAGATACGATCAAAACCACTTTCACAACTAAATGGGGAATCTATTATTACACGATAATGTCGTTTGACCTCAAGAATGCTAGGGTAACCTACCAAAGGATGGCTACAACCTTGCTACATGATATGATGCATAATAAGGTAGAGGTGTATGTTGATGATATGACAGTGAAATCCAAGGATAACGAGAACCACACCACAAACTTGAGGAAGTTCTTCGAGAGGATTAGAGAATACATACTGAGATTGGACCCACAAAAGTGCACCTTTGGAGTAACCACTAGAAAGTTATTAGGGTTCCTAGTGAGTGCTAGAGGGATAGAAGTTAACCCATCCAAGATCAAAGCCATATTGGAGATGTCTCCACCTAAAAATAAGAAAGCGATCAAGGGTGATAGGCTACAAATTGAATGACCCCTTGTGATTAAACCAATTAATTAGTTAGCCAAGTTATTAATTAATCAATTTATCATGCAATTGCGTGGAAGCACAAACAAATCATCAAATAACTAAATATGCAGCAGAAATTAAATGACACGGTGATTTGTTTACGAATGGGGAAAAACGTCTCGGCAAAAACCCCACCGAGTGATTTTCAAGTCACCACTCCCGAAACTCCACTATTATCAAATCAAGCGGTTACAAGTAAAGGAATCCTAAGTACCTTACCAACCTACAGTTGAACCCTTACCCCAATACCCAATTGGACTTAATCTGTAGTGACAATTTCCCTTTTGATGCACGACTCCCAAGTACGTGACTAACTAATGTGCGGATCCCAGTATGCGACTTCAAAACACCAACTAAGAAGGAGAGGTTGGCTGCAAAGTTCTTCAGTTCATTCTACACGATGAAGATCAGGAAGATGCTTGGTCATAAAACCCTTTGGTGCAAATACACAGCAACTTCTTCAGAGAAGATGAACTAGGTCAAGAACTTCGTCTTTGATCATAATTTGCTTGAACAGAGATTGCTCAATGCTTTTTCAACTTGTGTACAATTTGACGACTCTTAAAACAATCCTTTATATGTTTAGGGTTAGAAGAAAAGAAGGCCCAAAAGCATATTCACGGATCCCAAGGAAATTAGATCAGAAAATCTGATTTTATAAATCTCGACAGATAGCAGGTGTCGAGGTAGCTATCAAGTAGGTGTCGAGCTTTAATGAATTTGCACTTCATCTTGCTTTTTCTTGGACAGACTTGATGACTTCAACACTTGACCTTGAAACCTTGTTTCTTGAAATATTAAAAACACTTAGAACTACCCAATTACAAGTAGAGTGCATTTTGTCAAAGGATTTAGCCAATTTACATAAATAAGCGACATATGTTCTTAACAAGTGAAAACACATATGTCCTAACAATCTCCCCCTTTGGCAATCTATGACAAAACCACAACAAATAAATGAACATATGGGAGAAGTCATAAATTACTCAACTCATATTCACTTGTTGAATAGAATAAAATCTATCCTAACACAAACTCTTGAAAAACTTTACAAGAAGAGAGTTTATGGCAAGTAGATTTTGACAACCTGTATTTCTAAAACACTTTAAACAAAACTCATCAAGGCATCTTGTGTGAAACAGAAATAATAGATTGCATACAAGTATAAAGAACATGTGTATAAAGATAAAGAAGAAACAACACATGGAGAGAGATGTGAAAGAAACATACATCCACATATAGAGAGAACATAAGTACAATGTATGTAAAACTGGTCAAAAGACCTCATATACAAGATCAATGTATCTATAAAGAATAGAAAAGAAAAGATACATCAAAACCTCACTACATCCTTCAAAAATCCTCAAAAATATCAATACTCCCCCTATCAAAAAATGTCCTATACTAACTCTCCCCCTAAGATGACTACTCTCATAACCCAAAACCACTCCCTTTTTTTGTCACGAGTGACAAAGGGTAGAGTGTCATGTAGAAATCTCATCAGTAGAGCTAGCATCTCCATCATCATCATCCTCAGAGTCTGAAGCCACTGGAGAAGGTGGTGAAGGAGTAGCCTCTGGAGCAAAACCACCCATGGTCGCCTGCTGTCGTGCAATATGACCAACACGAACATTCACCTGATACAACTCAGAGGAGAGTGTATTGAGATGAGCATCCATGCACTGCAGCTGCGCCATGATGTCTCCAAGAGATACATCGTCCGTAGAGGAAGAAGGAGCAGATGTAGGTGGAGCAGATCTAGATGGAGCTGAATGGGAGAGAGGAGTGGAATCCATCTGTCGCAACCTAAACTGAGCCTTACTATATTTTACGGTAGCAGCATCTATGGCACATATGTGTGTGAAGTAGTCGGACACAGGAAAGGAAATAGAAAAATGGCATAAAATCCTTGTGATAGTGGAAGGAAAGATGAGCTTATCACGGGACGCCGAATCAAGATGAACATCTATGATATAAAGAATAAAGTGAGAAGGAAAATCTATAGTAAGATGCTCTAAAAGGGATAACAAAAATCAAGCACGAGGTTTTGTGATGGAGTTGTAGTGAAAGAGTGGATGGAGTACAAAAGTCATCACTATGTTAAGAAATCTAGGACCTTTAGCAAAAGACCTACATGATGTGTACTGATGCTCACCCCAATTAGCTAGGCGCTGACAAAAAGCATAAATGAGCTCATCTTTGGACACATTCCTCAGACGCTCACAGGAAGGATAGTCAGGAAAATCTATCCTAGGAACCCTAAGCACATCCGCAACTAACTGCGGTGTGATAGAGATGCGTGTACCTCGAACGCGAGTGAAAAAGAGAGGTATTGAATGATCTATCCCGTGCATGTTAGAGTAAAACTCCTGAATCAACACGAGAGAACAAGTGACCGGGACGTCACACAATGACTCCCATCCCCTACTGTGAATGACAGAGGGAAGGTCAGTGTCGGCGAAGTCCACCAAAATGACTTGGCGTTTCGAATGAACACCTCGTCGAGAAAAGTTCTCCGAAAATGTCTTGTGGGCATCTCCATCATGGAACCAAAGGTTAAGAGGAGTAGAATCAGAGGAAGAGGAAGCTCTAGAATGCAGAGGGTTCCGAGTCGGAGTGGATTTACATTTGGGTGCCATAGACACTAACATAGAGCACACATTTAAATGCATGTAAATATCATTCTAATGCACATGAAATGCAATGTATGACATTTTGAAAACATTTAAGTGAAAACCTAACCCAAAATTTCAAGAAAAACTCATTAATTTTGAAAAACCCCAAAACTTTCCAAAAATCCCAGAACCTAAGTTTCAAAACATGAAATGCATGAGAAAGGAAGGGAAATAAGATCTTACCAAGTGACTGAAACCAAGGGAAGACCGAAAATCAAGTGGGTTTGAAGATTTGAGTGAGAAAAGGGTGTTTGGGAGAGGAATCGCCTTCGACAGATCGAGAAAGATTGAGCGAAATGATAGAAAAATCGCGACTGAGCTTAAATAGACACCTCAGTAAATCTCGACAGCTGAGGTGTCGAGAGGTATCGAGGATGCTGTCGAGTAAGGTATCAAGGAAATGGTCGTCGACAGTTGAAGGTATCGAAAGGTCTCGAGGTATAAGAACCAGTTTCAAAGAACAGAAGCTCGATCGATCGGCCAGGTATCGAGGAGGTATCGAGGAGACATGGACTTTCTCGATCGATCCATCAGGTGTCGAGACAGGTGTCGAGATTGTGATAAGAAAAGGCTTGAGAAGCTCGATAGATAACCAGGTATTGAGGAGGTATCGAGGAGGTGTCGAGCCAGCAGTTAAAAGCAACTCTTCGAGAAGTGAAAAACACAGCCATGAATGCAATCCAACATACACCTCAACCATTGATCCAATCAACATATAAAGCTCTCAAAATCATCTCTCAACAAAGAATTAAGCACATGGATCCTCAAAAACACACATACACACACACACTAAACAAGTTTAACCAATTTTATTTTTCAAAAATAAGTTAAGATAGTTTAGTGAGCATACATTAGCACATGTAAAACCTGTGATGGCCAAATCACATTGTACTTGCACATGTATCAATAGTAGCAAAGAATATTGCGTGTTGTGTGTGAAAAACATCGCAAAATTGCATATGTGTATACATGTTATGACGATCTGAGATATGAGAAAATAACTTTAACTCACACACAATCATAACTGTTTGATGGGGACTATCACCTTCAAGGTACATCCTATAACTCCCACATCTCCTAGAATACACGCTTGCAACCATATTTAAAGCATTTTTAATCTTTTTGCCTTTTATTTTCTTTGCATATTTTCTTTTAACCATATCATGCATTGGCATATAAAGAGAGAAAAGAAATACTCATGATGTTAAACATTTGACACTGCACTTTTGCTATGCCGAAGCATACGGGTGTCTTTGACACTACACTTTTGCTATGCCGAAGCATACAGGTGTCATATTATGATTGGCGGGCAACAGTGGTGAGATGGTTATTTTTGCATTTCTCTTAGGATTTTCTAGTCCTATCCGTCAAAAAGAGTAATATAAGTGTTAAGCTTTAAGAGATAACTTAATCTTACTCATCACAAACAAGAGCCATAAAGCTCACTTGCTTAGTTGTGCATAGAGATGCTCATCTAAGCTACAAGAGATACAAAGTTTAGAAAACTTTGTTTCAATGGACATCCAAGTTACACAAGTACCAAAATACACAAAACACACACTATTTTTGTATTTTTTTGATTTTTCAAATTTTTTTTATTTTTATATTAAAAACAAAATAAACAAAACTGAAAGTAAACACACAAAAACATGTTAAACAAAGCAAAGTATAAAACTAGATGCAAATGCATGAGGAAGAGGGACAAGAGAAGGAGATCAATCCATGGAGATGACACCAATGTTTTGACGAAGGAATTCAAAACGTTTGCTGTCAAGAGGTTTGGTGAACAAGTCAGCCTTCTGATCATCAGTGTGGGTAAACTTAAGAGTGAGAGTACCATCTTCGAGAATGCTAAACCGGGTTCTTAGAGATATTTATGGCACTAGTATTGTCACAGTAAATAGTGAGATGCTCTTGACAAATACCATAATCATGAAGGAGTTTTTGCATCCAGAGGAGTTGGGTGCAACAGCTACCGGCAATGATGTATTCAGCTTCTGCAGTGGATAAAGAGATGAAGTTCTGCTTTTTGTTCATCCAAGAGACAAGATTGTTTCCCACATAAAAACAACCCCCCGAAGTACTCTTTCTATCATCAGCATTACCAGCCCAATCAGCATCAGAGTACCCAGCTAAGACACCATTAGTGTCCTTGCTATACCACACACCGAACTCAGCAATGGTTTTGACATACTTTATAATTCTTTTTAAAGCAGTCATATGGGATTCTTTGGGATTAGCCTGATATCTAACACACACTCCAACACTGTAACTAATGTCAGGTCTACTAGCAGTAAGGTAAAGAAGACTACCTATCATGCTTCTATAAAGAGAGGGGTCAACACTCTTACCTAACAAATCTACAGTAAGTTTAACATTTGGGCTCATAGGGGTTCTAACAGAACTAGCAGATTCCAAACCAAACTTTTTCACAAGATTTTTAGCATATTTAGATTGAGAAAGGAATATACCTGAATCTTGTTGGCAAATCTGCAATCCTAGGAAGTGAGTCAAGTCTCCAATCATACTCATCACGAACTCGGCTTGCATGAGTTTGAGAAGCCATGAGTAAGTTCATCCTTAGTCGACCCAACGATGATATCATCAACATAGACTTGAGCAACCATCAACTCACCATCTTCCTTTTTGATGAAGAGAGTTTGATCAGCCTTTTCTCTTGTGAACCCATGTAACACTAGATATTATGTGAGTCTATCATACCAGGCTCTAAGAGCTTCTTTCAACCTATAAAGTGCCTTTCTAAGGTACATCACATGATCCAGAAAGTGTAGATCAATGAATCCTTTTGGTTGAGCCACATAGACATCCTCTTTGAGTAACCTATTTAAGAAGGCAGTCTTTACATCCATCTGATAGAGTTTGAAATTCAGCTGACATGCTAGGGCAAGCAGAATTCTAATTGACTCCATTTGGGCAACTGGAGCAAATGTTTCATCATAGTCTACTTCTTCCAATTGTGAGTGTCCTTGAGCCACAAGTCGAGCCTTGTTGCGAATCACATTGCTTTCTTCATCAGTCTTGTTGCGGAATATCTATTTTGTACCGATGATGTGCTCACCTTCTGGTCTAGGTACTAGGGTCCAAACATCATTCCTCTGAAACTAAAGTAGTTCATCATGCATTGCTTCAACCCAACTTTCATCTTGTAATGCTTCCTCAAATTTCTTGGTTTCAACCTGTGAAAAATAGCAAGAATAAAACAAAAAGTTAGCAACACATTTATCAACTATACGTTTATTTAATGTGAGTTCATTCATGTTTCCCACAATAACTTCAGGAGGATGATTTAATTTGATTCTAGAGAAGGGTCCTTTTTCTTCATGAGACTCAGAATCTAGTGAAGTAGGAGCATCTACAGAGTCTTCCACAATACTAGGAGTACTTGGGAACACAGGTTCTGGTTCAACAATATCTTGAACTTCCCTGGGCTCAGGAGGAAGAATTTCTTTATAGAGTTCCTCAATGCCTTTCTCAGAACTGGAATCTGAAGACTCATCAATGACGATATTTACTGTTTCCATTACCTTCAAAGTTCTCTTGTTGTATACCTGATGAGCCTTGCTTGTAGACGAGTATCCTAGAAATATGCCTTCATCGCTTCGAGAGTCAAACTTTCCCACATTCTCTCTATCCTTAAGAATGAAGCAAGTACTTCCAAATATCCTGAAATACTTCACATTTGGCTTTCTTCCTTTCCATAACTCATAGGGAGTCTTTTTGGTACTGGGTCTGAAGAACACCATATTAACTGTATGACATGCAGTGTTTACAGCTTCTCCCCATAAGTTTTGAGCCACATCTTTGTTATGCAACATGGCTCTGGCCATCTCTTGAATAACCCTATTCTTTCTTTCTACCACACCATTTTGCTGAGGCGTAATAGGAGTAGAGAATTCTTGAGATATACCTGATCTTATGCAGAAAGACTCCGTGTATGAGTTCTCGAATTCTTTACCATGGTCACTTTGAATTCGATCAATCTTTAAGCTCTTTTCATTCTGCTGTCTTGTGCACAAAGCCTTAATGTGCTTAGGAGCATTAGACTTGGATCGGAGTAAGATGACCCAAGTGTATCTAGTGAAGTCATCTACCACAACCATGATGTATCTCTTACCACTAAGAGACTCGGTTCTGGTTGGACCCATAAGATTTAAATGTAAAAGCCCTAATGGTCTGGAGGTAGCTGATGTCTGAGTGCCCAGATGCTTAGCTTTCGTCTGTTTCCCAAGCTGACATGGTTCACACACCATATTGCTCATTCTACTAAGTTTCGGTATCCCCAAGACTGATTCATGCTTAGATACAATGGATAGATGCTTATAACTAGCATGTCCCATTCGTTGATGCCATAGATCTTCATTAGGCAAACGAATGTTATTGCACACTATATCGGCATCAGGAAGCAATCCATAGTAGTTATCCAGAGTGCGAACCCCACTAATGAGCTTTTTTCCAGACTTATCCATGACAAGACACTTTCCCTTTGAGAATAGCACCATGAAGTCTTCTTGATCACATATCTGACTTATGCTTAATAGGTTCACCCTTAGACCTTCTACATAAAGAACATTTGCAATTTCTAGCAGTCCTGGTAGAGATATAATTCCTTTCCCTTTTATCTGTGACTTGCTTCCATCACCAAAAGTCACATTACCACCTTTCTTAGGCTCAAAGATCTTAAAGAGAGATCGGTCTCCAGTCATGTGTCTTGAGCAATCACTGTCAAGATACCATAGACATGTATCCATTACTTTGAATGCAGACTTCATCATGAAACACATTTCATGCTTAGATGACAAATCAGAGGGAATGGTTCTTTCACTCAACTGCCTTTGATGAGCTAAGCCTTTAACTTTTACTCTTCTCAGACGAACTCCTTTGCACATTTTCATTCTGAGACAATCTAGTTTCTTCTTAGCTAAACTGAGATCCTTTTCAATACTCATTATAAAAGAATTCAAATAACTTTTAGACTTGTATTTTCTGAGACACTCAAACAAATAGTGATTAGAAAAACAAGATGTATTTGAAAACAAGGATCTCTTCAAGCCGGTTATAGCCATGACAACGGGGGGTCAATGGATCAATACAGCAAAGATTAAACCTAATCAGAGTGTGCTGCTCTGATACCACTTGATAGGCCACAAACTGAATGACCCCTTGTGATTAAACCAATTAATTAGTTAGCCAAGTTATTAATTAATCAATTTATCATGCAATTGCGTGGAAGCACAAACAAATCACCTAATAACTAAATATGTAGCAGAAATTAAATGACACGGTGATTTGTTTATGAATAGGAAAAAACCTTGTGGCAAAAACTCCACCGGGTAATTTTTAGGTCACCACTCTCGAAACTCCATTATTATCAAATCAAGCGGTTGCAAGTAAAGGAATCCCAAGTACCTTACCAACCTACAATTGAATCCTTACCCCAATACCCAATTGAACTTGATCTGTAGTGACAATTTCCCTTTTGATGCACGGCTCCCAAGTACGTAACTAACCAATGCGCGGATCCTAGTACGTAACTTCAAAACACCAACTAAGGAGGAAAAGTTGGCTGCAAAGTTCTTCAGTTCATCCTACACGATGAAGATCAGGAAGATGCTTGGTCACAAAACCCTTTGGTGCAAATACACAGCAACTTCTTTAGAGAAGATGAACTAGGTCAAGAACTTCATCTTTGATCACAATTTGCTTGAATAGAGATTGCTCAATGCTTTTTCAACTTGTGTATAATTTGACGGCTCTTAAAATAATCCTTTTATATGTTTAGGGTTAGAAGAAAAGAAGGCCCAAAAGCATATTCACGGATCCCAAGGAAATCAGATCAGAAAATCTGATTTTATAAATCTCGACAGATAGCAGGTGTCGAGATAGCTATCAAGCAGTTGTCGAGCTTTAATGAATTTGCACTTCAGCTTGTTTTTCTTGGACAGACTTGATGACTTCAACACTTGACCTTGAAACTTTGTTTCTTGAAGTTATTATAAAAGAATTCAAATAACTTTTAGACTTGTATTTTCTGAGACACTCAAACAAATAGTGATTAGAAAAACAAGATGTATTTGAAAACAAGGATCTCTTCAAGCCGGTTATAGCCATGACAACGGGGGGTCAATGGATCAATACAGCAAAGATTAAACCTAATCAGAGTGTGCTGCTCTGATACCACTTGATAGGCCACAAACTGAATGACCCCTTGTGATTAAACCAATTAATTAGTTAGCCAAGTTATTAATTAATCAATTTATCATGCAATTGCGTGGAAGCACAAACAAATCACCTAATAACTAAATATGTAGCAGAAATTAAATGACACGGTGATTTGTTTATGAATAGGAAAAAACCTTGTGGCAAAAACTCCACCGGGTAATTTTTAGGTCACCACTCTCGAAACTCCATTATTATCAAATCAAGCGGTTGCAAGTAAAGGAATCCCAAGTACCTTACCAACCTACAATTGAATCCTTACCCCAATACCCAATTGAACTTGATCTGTAGTGACAATTTCCCTTTTGATGCACGGCTCCCAAGTACGTAACTAACCAATGCGCGGATCCCAGTACGTAACTTCAAAACACCAACTAAGGAGGAAAAGTTGGCTGCAAAGTTCTTCAGTTCATCCTACACGATGAAGATCAGGAAGATGCTTGGTCACAAAACCCTTTGGTGCAAATACACAGCAACTTCTTTAGAGAAGATGAACTAGGTCAAGAACTTCATCTTTGATCACAATTTGCTTGAATAGAGATTGCTCAATGCTTTTTCAACTTGTGTATAATTTGACGGCTCTTAAAATAATCCTTTTATATGTTTAGGGTTAGAAGAAAAGAAGGCCCAAAAGCATATTCACGGATCCCAAGGAAATCAGATCAGAAAATCTGATTTTATAAATCTCGACAGATAGCAGGTGTCGAGATAGCTATCAAGCAGTTGTCGAGCTTTAATGAATTTGCACTTCAGCTTGTTTTTCTTGGACAGACTTGATGACTTCAACACTTGACCTTGAAACTTTGTTTCTTGAAGTCTTAAAAACACCTAGAACTACCCAATTACAAGTAGAGTGCGTTTTGTCAAAGGATTTAGCCAATTTACATAAATAAGCGACATATGTTCTTAACAAGTGAAAACATATATGTCCTAACAAAGGGTTTCTTGGGTTAACTACAATACATTAGTCAATTCATTACCAAGCTCACCTCCACTTGTGAGCCCATCTTTAAACTCTTAAGGAAGAATGAACCACACACATGGAATGATGAGTGCCAAAAAGCTTTTGAACTTGTCAAGGAATATCTCCTCCACTTACCTATCCTAGTGCCTCCACAACATGGAAAACCCTTACTCGTATACCTTTCCATCATAGGGGATGCAATTGGAAGTATGTTTGCACAAGAAGATAATGAGAAGAATGAGAGGGTAATATATTACTAAGCATGAGATTCCATGATTACGAGACTAGATACACTCCCATAGAAAAGTCATGCTTCACACTTGTTTAGGCTATACAGAAATTGAGGCATATCGTAGGGTGGCAAGAATGGACCCATTGAAGTACCTTTTTGAGAAACCCATTGAGTGGAAGATTTTTAGGTGGTTAGTCTTATTGGTAGAATTCGATTTGAAGTATGTGACTAGGAAAACTATCAAGGGAAGCGTCGTGTCAGATTTTTGTGCCGAGAATCCCATAGAGGGTGTTAGGACATATGTGTTTCACTTGTTAAGAACACATGTCATTCTTTTATGTAATTGGCTAATCCTTTAACAAAACGCACTTTACTTGTAATTGGGTAGATCTAGGAGTTCTTAATACGTCAAGAAATAAGGTTTCAAGATAAAGTGTTAAAGTAATTCAAGTTTGTCCAAGAAACAAGCTGAATAGTGCAAATTCATTAAAACTCGACAGTTGCATCTATCGAGCTTAAGAAAGCTGTTTCAGCCCCGTGTGCTCGACACCTACTCGACAGCTTTTTGATAGCTCTTATCTGTCGAGGTTTAAGAATTTCAGAATTCTGATTTGATTTTCTTGGGATTTGTGAATGTGTCTTTAGGCCTTTTTTTCTCCTAAACCTAGACATATAAAAGGATTATTTTAAGGGCCGTCAGAGAGTACATAAGTTGCACAAGCATTGAGAAAACTTTGCTTAAGCAAATTGTGACCGAAGACAGAGTTTTGCCCTAGTTCATCTCTTCTGAAGAAGTTGCTGTGTTTGTACACCATAGGGTTTTGTAACCAAGCATCTTCTTGATCTTCATTGTGTGGATGAACTGAAGAACTTTGCAGTCAACCATCTTTTCTAGTTGGTGATTGAAGTCATGTACTGAGATCCGCGCAATTGGTTAGTCACGTACTTGGGAGCCGTGCATCAAAAGGAGAAATTGTCACTACATAACAAGTCCAATTGGATATTGGGGTAAGATTTCAACTGTAGGTTGGTATAAGGTACTAAGATTCCTTTACTTGTAACCGCTTATTGTAATAATAGTGGAATTTCGGGAGTGGTGACCTTAAAATCACCCGGTGGGGTTTTTGTTGTGTAAATTTTTCCCATTCATAAACAAATTACCATGTCAATTTATTTTCCACTGCATAATTTAGTTATTGGTGATTTGTTTGTGCTACTACGCACTTTGCATGTTAATTTGATTAATTAATAAACTTGGGTAATTAATCAATTAATCCATCACAAGGGGTCAATACGTTTTTGGCCTATCAGAAGGGGAGGATGGTAAGGAGGATTTTTCGAATGAAGACATTTTGGATGTTGAATTAGGGGTATGGAAAATGTACTTTGATGGAGCCATAAACCAATGTGAAAATGGGATAGGGATACTCTTGATCACTCCCGAGGGATCTCACATACCTTTGGCAATCAAATTGAACTTTGAAGCAGCTAACAACATGGCTAAATATGAAGCTTGCATCGCTGGAATGGAAGCCCTTCAGCCGAAGTCTTTGGGGACTCAACTTTGGTTATAACCCAAGTGAAAAGGCTGTGGAAAATGAAGGAAGAACACTTAAAGCCCTATCAACAAAACCTAGAGGACTTGACCAAGACCTTTGACAAGATTGAGTACACAATCATCCCTAGAGCTCAGAATCAATTTGCAAATGCCTTAGCTACTTTAGCCTCCATGGTTGAAATACTCGAGGGAGTATGGACACGACCCTTAGAGATCGAACAAATTTATGAAGAAGTGCACAAAAGGAAGTCTGAAGCTTCAATAATGGCTGTTAGGTTCTAAAGGTTTAGGAATTTATGTATTTAGAACTCTAATTTGTAATATTGGCAAACCATGATCAAAACAATATGTTTAGTCTTGTTATAGTGTGCTCAAAGTTGTTTAATTAGTGTAAAGTTGGAATCGAGAGACTGTAGATGCATTGGGGCATTTCGGTCTAGCTTGATCGATCGAAGAATAGATTCGATCGATCGAAAGTCGACCAGATTGCGTTTTCTGCAGAATTTTCAACTCAGCCCTAACTCATTAAACGTTTAGGGTTTTATGTTTTTGCCCTAGGTATATAAGGCAAAACCCTAGCCACGTTTTCAGAGTTGCTCTAGTTGTATTGTTGCTCATACATTGCTGTTTTGTGTAAATCTCTTATGAGATCTAGAGGAGCTTTCCTTTACACAAAGCTTAGGGTTTTCAAGTTAGAGATAGTATCAACATCTTGATGATCAACTTGGTTGCTACCATTGAAGCTTAAAGAATATCAAGCGTGAGTGCTTGTAGCTGATTGAAGAATTCAAGAAAGAAGGAGTTCGTGGATTCGGAGCTTGCACGTGGTCGTGTCAGTAAGTTCTACTCGTGGGTAGCATTAGGAAGTCAAGCGGGGAGCTTGTAGTCCTTCTGTATGAACTTCAATTCTTTCATAGTAGATTCAGGTTTGCCTTGAGGATCGGTGGGTCAAATCCTCCCTAGGTTTTTACCGTGTGGTTTCCTGGGTGATCATATCATTGTGTCTTTTATTATTCCGCTGCTTTATTATTTTGATATGATTATTTGATTGCTTTAACCTAGTATTATAATTTGACTAAGTAACAACTTGGCTAATTAATCTAGGCTAACCAATCTGGTTGTTCTAAGGGGTCTAAAACCGTTGAAGTGGTATCAGAGCCCGTAGCTTTTTGTTTGAGATTTTTTGATCTCTGAGCTGATCCTTGACCCCTGTTGTCATGGAGCATGGACACTCTCTTGTTGTTCCTCCTCACTTTGATGGGAATAACTATGCTTATTGGAAAGTAAGGATGAAAGCATTCCTGAAATCCATTGATGAGAGAGTTTGGAATTCCGTTGAGTACGGATGGGAGAAGCCCACTACTTGGGATTCTCTGTTGATTCAAGCCCTATTCTGTGCAATTGATCATTGGGTTTGTGGGGACACATCATAAACATGATCCTTGCTTTGTTAATTTGATCAATTTTGAGTTTGGTGAAAAATTGAAAAATCTAGGGTTTGTTCTTGATCCGATTGGGGCTTTTGTTAATTGGGTAGAATTTGATGAAATTGGCTTGTTGTGTTGATGTAATTAAGCATTATAATCTATGTGCTGTGTTTTGTAATGCTCAATTCATCAATTTGTTTAAAAAATTTCAACAAGTGGTTTTCAATTTTTGGGGTTTTGATAGAAATTCCCTCAAGCCAATTTTGTCAATTTAATCTCAATTGAACTTAATTGCTTACTGCATTAGTACATGCATCATGGCATTGTATTTGTTCATGCATCATATAGATTTTCATTCTATTGTTTTTTGTGCTAACTTGCAGTCTGCCCTTGGTTTTGTTTTCTTGTATTCTTTTGTTTTCTCTTTGTGTCTGTCCTTTCCTTAGCATCATGCCTAGGAAGACTAGAGCCGTAGGACTATTCTCTCCTCTTCTCCATCCCCTCCTTCCTTTGACTGTGAGAAGTTTCCGAGTGAGAAAAACAAGAGATTTTTGAGAAGCTAAACCTTAGGCGAAAGATTTGGGCTGAGCGTTCTGTTCTGTTGGATGAACTTGATCCTGCATTAGGGCAAACTTTGAGCGTCGGGGCTGGTTACCCTTGGTGGATGTTTCTGATCCTCCTCCACCTTCTGCCTTGATTAGAGAGTTCTTTTCGAACATCTCTATCCGCATCTATGATTCCAACACTTTTGTAAAGAGTTGGATACGAGGCGTAGAGTACACCATTACTCCTCAGGTAGTGGCTGCTGCTCTAGGGGTACCATTGGTCCAGAATCCTGTCTATCCGTATGACGAGTCTCCCGAGTTGAGCACGTTTTGTCTTACATCACTGGGACTACTGTCCAGTGGGGTTCTGATCCTAGGATCACTTCTGCTGAAGGGTTGCACTATCTGTTCTTTAGGATAGCTTGTCATTCATCTGGCCCATTTCTCATGTTCACACCATTCCTCTTGAGAGGTGTGTGTTTTTGTACGCCCTGGTTACTGATGCTCCTATTAGTTTCCCCATCTCTTTCTTCGTTCTTTGAACGATGTTTATAGAGTTCATCTACTACTCATGCTCTTGTACATCTATTTTCATTAATAGGATTTTGCTTTATCTTGATCTTAGTGGCTTCCCTTCCTCTGAGCCCGTTCATGTGATAGCTCCCATAGGTGCGTCTTTTCTTAGACAGAGGGCCGCTCATCTTCGAGCTGGTTCTAAACACCCTAGGTCTGAGCCGTCTAGTAGCGCACCTCCTCTTTCTTCTTCTACAGGTCTTGTTGGTGAGGATGTTCCTGATCCAGTTGGTGATGATGTTGCTGCTGCTGATGTTCCTCCACCTCCTTCGGCCGACTTTGATGTTCGTCGTACTCTGGAGACTGTCATGACCGTTCAGGCGGCTCATGGTCAGATTTTGGTGGACTTACTAGATAAGATTCATGCTCTCCGAGCCGACTTTGCGTGTCTTCATTCACCCTCACCACCTCCTTTTGATGGCGACTTGTGATTGCCCTTTGGCATTCTCACAAAAAGGGGGAGTGGAGTTTTGTCTTGTAGAGGAGTTTTTGTAGTTAGGGGGAGATTTTTGTTACTTTTTGTTTGTGAGGAGCTTGTGGAGTTTTTAGATTGTATCTAGGTGCTTCACTTTGTATATCATTTTTGGGGATATTCATGTTAGGGGGAGTAACATTGATTGATATACATGTTATATTCATTGATTCTTGTTGCTTTGTGATTCACTGCTTATTGATTTATATTTATGAGTTGTTCATTCATATATGTCTTTATTTTGTGTGGTGTGAATCTTACAAGAATGTTATACCTGTTGTTTTACTCTTTCTGTCACACATGCGTTTATGCGTTTGTTGAGTATTTTAGGAATATACAGGTTGATTCAACTAAGCTGCTACCTACACTTGCAACCGATGGATAGTAGTTAGGGTTAGATTTGAGTTTATGAGCATTATCTTTGTAAAGGGCTTTTTACTTATAAAACTTTGAGCTTTTAATTAGATTTTTGTCACAGATTGCCAAATGGGGAGTTTGTTAGGTTCTAAAGGTTTAGGAATTTATGTATTTAGAACTCTAATTTGTAATATTGGCAAACCATGATCAAAACGATATGTTTAGTCTTGTTATAGTGTGCTCAAAGTTGTTTAATTAGTGTAAAGTTGGAATCGAGAGACTGTAGATGCATTGGGGCACTTCGGTCTGACTCGATCGATCGAAGAATAGATTCGATCGATCGAAAATCGACCAGATTGCGTTTTTTGCAGAATTTCCAACTCAGCCCTAACTCATTAAATGTTTAGGGTTTTATGTTTTTGCCCTAGGTATATAAGGCAAAACCCTAGCCACGTTTTCAGAGTTGCTCCAGTTGTATGTTGCTCATACATTGCTGTTTTGTGTAAATCTCTTGTGAGATCTAGAGGAGCTTTCCTTTACACAAAGCTTAGGGTTTTCAAGTTAGAGATAGTATCAACATCTTGATGATCAACTTGGTTGCTACCATTGAAGCTTAAAGAATATCAAGTATGGGTGCTTGTAGCTGATTGAAGAATTCAAGAAAGAAGGAGTTCGTGGATTCGGAGCTTGCACGTGGTCGTGTCAGTAAGTTCTACTGGTGGGTAGCATTAGGAAGTCAAGCGGGGAGCTTGTAGTCCTTCTGTATGAACTTCGATTCTTTCATAGTGGATTCAGGTTTGCCTTGAGGATCGGTGGGTCAAATCTCCCTAGGTTTTTACCGTGTGGTTTCCTGGGTGATCATATCATTGTGTCTTTTATTATTCCGCTGCTTTATTATTTTGATATGATTATTTGATTGCTTTAACCTAGTATTGCATAATTTGACTAAGTAACAACTTGGCTAATTAATCTAGGCTAACCAATCTGGTTGTTCTAAGGGGTTTAAAACCGTTCAATGGCCATAGAGGAAGAGGAAATTCTGTGGTACTAGGACATCATGATTTTTCTTGGAACTAAGGGCATATCTGGATGGTGCCGATGAGATAACATCGTTTCACTAGGACGATGGCAACTCAATACATCCTATATAGAGGATGACTTTATAGAAGGTCCTATGGGGTGTACACCTTCGTTGCTTGAAGTTTGAAGAAGTCAAGAGGGTAATGAAAGAAGTTCATCAAGAAATTTGTGGCTCTCATACGAATGGAAGAATGTTAGCCAAGAAAATCCTACAGGTAGGGTACTACTGGAATACAAAGGAGATTGATTGCATGGACTATATGAAGAGCTGCCATGATTGGCAAACGTACGCCAACTTGAATTATGTTCCACCTAGTGAGTTGTACAGCATGATCTCTCCATGGCCATTCTCGGTTTGGGGCATAGATGTGATTGGCATAATAGCTCCTAAGGTTTCTAACAAGCATGAGTACATTTTAGTGGCAATTGACTACTTCACTAAGTGGGTGAAAGTAGCCTCTTACTCCATGTTGAAGGCTAAGCATGTGGCTTAGTTCTTAGAAAACAACATCAATGTTGGTTTAGGGTGCCCCAAGAGATCATTTCAGATAATGGTTCTCATTTTGAAGGCAAAGTCCGAAGGGTCATGGAAGAATATGGCATTGAGCACCACAAGTCTTCACCATATCTACCGTAAACTAATGGGGCTATAGAAGCAACCAATAAGAATGTGAAGAATATCATAGCCAAGATGGTAGTGACATACAAAAATTGGGCCAAGAAACTTTTGTTTGCCCTATGAGGTTATAGAACTTCTATCTAAGCATTGACTAGGGCAACACCTTACTCTTTGGTTTGTGGTAGTGAGGCAGTGCTTCCTATTGAGGTGGAGATACAACCTTTGAGGGTATTGGTAGAGACTAAGGTCCTAGAAAAGGATTAGGCTAAGGCGAGATATGAACAATTGGCTTTGATAGATAAGAATAGAGCTAGGGCACAATACCATGAATAAGGATACCAAAAAATGATTGTTAGAGCATTCAACAAGAAAGCGAAACCAAGAAACCTTAAAGAAGGGGACTTGGTCCTAAAGGTGCTTAGAGATGAGACTTTTGATTCAAGAGGAAAAATGATGCCTAGGTGGTCTGGGCTTTTATCATAAGAAGATCATATTTGGGGGTGCTACAATAATCATAGATTTGGATGGGGAAGAGATACTTCACCCCATTAACATGGATAGGCTCCGGAAATACCACATTAAAAAAAAAAAAAAAAAAAAAAAAAAAAAAAAAAAAAAGCTTGCCAGGTTGAAAATTCGAAAAGACGACCTAGACAAAAATTAAGGTAAAAGAACCCTACTAGATTGAAAACCCAAAAGGGCGATCTAGGAAAAAGTTAAGGGAAAAGACCATGGGCATGGCGAAAATTCCTCAAAGGACGTCATGGACAAAAATTACATAGCAAAGGTAAAAGAAAAAAAAAAAAAAAAAAAAAAAAAAAAAAAAAAAAAAAAAAAAAAAAAAAAAAAAAAAAAAAAAAAAAAAAAAAAAAAAAAAAAAAAAAAA
>NW_027069704.1:518642-535512 GCF_002906115.3 Quercus suber | reverse complement strand
AAAAAAAAAAAAAAAAAAAAAAAAAAAACAAAAAAAAAAAAAAAAAAAAAAAAAAAAAAAAAAAAAAAAAAAAAAAAAAAAAAAAAAAAAAAAAAAAAAAAAAAAAAAAAAAAAAAAAAAAAACAAGAGAGATGACAATAAGCAAAGATAATAAAAAAGGAAAATTCTCTCATTGCTCAAATTAAAGGATAATAAGTTTGTTTTCATAGGGGATTTGGAACATTCCAATCCTTTATTAATTTCAAAAACAAAAACATGAGAATCGTAAAAGTGTAGAAAAGTAAAAAATGGGGCATATTAAGGCGGTCACTTAGTCCTTCTTATCTTCTTGCTAGTCTTCATATTAGCCTTTTCATCCTTCAAAATCTACTTCATGTCGTCCGCCAACCATTGCTTGTAGCTTCAGTGGGGTAGATATATTTGGGAGGAACAATTTCTTTCGTCACCCTATGACGTGGCCAAGCTTCACTAATCCTACCTAAGATCCTATTGGTGAACACTGCGGTGTGGAAGGCACCCTCATCATCAGAAGCTCCTTGACGCTTTCCAAATTGCCTTGAGATACAACAAGTGGAGTAGTAAGAGCAGCAACGAAGCCCAACTAAAGTCACATAATGATCCTTGCAGCAACTATGGACCATGCTTGAGATATGCCACCATTTCACAACCCACTGAATGTTGGTCTCCTTTAGGCGACCCATAAGCTCCACATAGGCTTCAAAACCTAGGACATCTTGAAGCTGGCGATCCCTAAGGTGCCTAGAAAGGTAGGTATTAAGGAGTATAGTAGGAGGATGAAGCAACCGAAACCTCTCTTGTAGCCAAATTTGAAAAAAAAAAAAAAAGAGGAGAGAAGAGAGGGAGAAAATAAAAAAGAAGAGAGAGAGAAAAAAAGAGTGGAGAGCATGAGTGAAAAAAATAAATAAAGATACAAAGATTAAAGGCGATATAAGGTGCCTCGATGGGTTGAAAACCACAAGGCAATCCATGCAAAATTATAGGAATCCCACTAGGTTGAGAACGTAGGCAAAAGTTAGGGATTATAGTTGAAGAAGAAGAGGGCTTCCTGCAATGAAGCTTGTTTCCTTCCTCTGAAAAGGCATCCAAGCCATTGAAAGTTTCCACCAAGATCAAGCCCACTAGATTACCTCTCTTTAGCTTATAAGCTACCATGCACATTCGAAGATCCACACAATATGACTATTGGACCAAGAAATACCTTATAAGGGCACATAGGCAAAAGGCACAAAGGTAGTACGATCGTGGCCTCTCACCCTTAGGAAGGCTCGAGTCGGAAAAGTAATCAAAGACAACCCTAAGGTTGAGTTTGCCGAAGACACACCACCTATTGGCTATGGTTTTAGGGATGCCCAACACAACTTGCAGCAAAGAAGGAAGATCTCCACCTATGGTAGGAAAGATAAGATTATCAATCTCTAGTTCACCCATGATAGCAACAAATTCCTCAATAGTGGGGCATAATTCTATTCCGTTGAAGTGGAATACATGTTGAGAAGGAACCTAATAGTTGGGAGTAGCACGAAAAAGAGGTTCATCCACCCTAATTTAATGGTAAGGGAAGATTCAAGAAATGCCAAAAGGAGCAATAGAATCCTTGAAATCGGGACCAAGCTTCCTAATCCAAGTAGATACATCAAGAGGAGAGTTTTCTACCATTGGGAGACCTTAAAAAGGTGTTCTCTAGGTTGGAAATATGTTGGTGAGGGATTCGAACTCAAACGGCTACTTTTATACCTAAGTAAGTTGGCTAGGGTTTTTTTGATTCGTGGCCCACATATGCAGGATTAACCCTACGTACGCAAGGTCAAAGCTGTGTACGCAAGCTCATTTTCATGTACACATGACGCTTGGCAGAAGCCCATGTTCTCATGTTTTGAGCAAAGTTTTTCCTACTCCCAAACATTTCTAGGGTTCTTGTGACTTAAAGAATCATTCAAGAGATGTTCCAAGCACAAGATTGCAGGCATCAAAGCAAATTTATATAGAAGCATACAATTTATCATTATCTTGTAAATTAAGTGCTAAATTCCAATCAAAAGGATAAATGTAAAAGGATGTTCTTATATGCAATCCTTTGTCTCAAACCAAACCCAAATTTTTGCTAAAGGGAATTTAAAAAAAAAAAAAAACATTAAAAGAAAAAGTTGTGTGTTGTTTTTTGTATATATGCTGTGATTGCAGGTAATCAATGGTGCCGCCTCTTCCTTGGCTGGTAGCTAGGAATTGCCTTCGAATCCTCCTTCTCGCTACCATCATCATCATCATTGTCATCATTGCCATCGCCTGGGTGGGCCACTCCTCCAGGACCATATAGCTCCCTCGAGTAGTTGGTCACCTCCAACTTAAGATTCCCTGCCAGCCATACCAAGTCCTCACGCTCTTGAATAGTGGGCTACAATTTGAAGATAGAAGGGTTAGTGACTGAAACAAGAAGAGAAATTTGGCAAAAAGAGAGGACAAAGGGAAGAAAGTACTCACCACTCGAGTGTTGGGAGGGAAAGGATAGCCCATGACATTAGGGTTACAAGGCATGACACACTCTTGAGCAAAGCCATCCGGGCCATAAGTATAGACTGTCCAAGGGATATGTGGAGGATCAATGGGCTCACCGGCGGTCCCCCCTATTACAATTCCCCACATTAGGAGTCAGGACAAACAAATAAAAAAGAGAGAGAAGAAGTATAAGAGTTTGAGCATATACTTGAACAGTAAGAAAAGACATAAGGTGAGTGATGTTGAACTCCCCATAGTCTAACCCCTCAAGAAGCTGCTCAACATAGGAAACACCACTCCCCCACGAGTTGTATTCATCATCAGTTATGGAGTGTGGGGCAAGCATGGACTCAGGTGGATCCATCAAAATTAGTGGGTCATCCCTACCCACCAACTGGCACCTCACAATCTCTACCAAATATAAAGCCCTCGAACCTGCTCCTTCAAGGGTCGGGTAATCTTTGAAGCAATAAGAGCAGCAGGCTCCAAGTCTTGAGAAGCTAGAAAGGCACAAGGTTAGGAGAAGGATATTCTTAAAGGTAATGTAAGAAGAAGCACAAAAAACCAGAAATCTTAAAATTTACCTCATCTAAAGTTAACCCTGCAAGATATGCCATCACTTGGGGAAAATCCCTTAGAATTAGGTTGGTGCATGGAGTTATGAGGCCATACCTAACCACCCACAGTTTTCAAGACAGTACAGTTTGCAAGACTACAAGTTACGAGTGAAAATTTAAAGAATGAAAAGGGAACTAACCTCAAAGAGCTTCTAAGGCCCCACAAGCTGCTGCAAAGTGCCTTGGCTGAGAGTGTCGAGGGTTGAGTAAAGATAAGCAAGACATGCTTGCCCCCAGTTGGCCCTCCGTGCCTCCCTAAAATCTTGGAAGAGGGTTAGCCACCTCAAAGACACTGTTTGCCCACAATTGGCAAAGAGGCAAGCTCCTAGCAATTGGAGAAGGAAAGCCATCACCGTACGGACACACTCCTCTATGGTCCTTTGTGGGAGGAACAAGTAATCTGTTACCAAGTCGAAGTAGCAAATAGTCTCAGAGGAGTACTTCCTCCCCACCATGTCAATGCCCAGCTGCACACCTAACACACCATCCAAACTAATGATGGCCCCCTCAAAGATAAGGTCGGTCATGCGGTAAAAGTTATAGGGAGTCACCGTCATCTCCTGCTCGGCGATATGAAAGGTGTGGGTAGTGTCCCACCACCACTCAATGAGGCACTACGCCAAGGTAGCACTCGCAGTCTTTTCAAGGAGAAGACTGATGAAAGGCTCAAAGCCCACCTCCTGGATATAACCCTTGGTTTTAGGGACAAGTAGGTTGAACCACTCCACCACCTTATTGGTGCTCCCCTTACTAGCATAAGGGAATGATGATTGCAAAAAAAGGAAAAAAAAAAAAAGATGTCATTAGATTCATGATTTAAGTGAAATTCGAGGAATATAGTGTTGTGATGCATGAGTGGAAATAAAAAGGATGACACAGTGATATTCAGATGCAAAAATGACAAGAAGGTGTGTGTGAATTGTATATGGAAGTGAAACGGTTGAAAAAGAAGTAAAAATAGGCTTAGCAGAGCTTCTGCCAGGCATCTCTCATAAGCAGGTCAAAGTCCATGCATGCAAGCAAGACCTTGCATATGTAGGTCCATTCCCACGTGCGCAGAACCTCAAGAACATACCTATGTAGGCAAGAATAGAGTCACGTACGCATAAATACAAGCTGCGTATGCAAGCTCAAGCCTGCGTGTGCAAGAACATAGACAAAAGCAGTTCTTTGACATTTTCCAAGAAGCATCATCCAAAATCAATCCCAGACATGTTCCTACCCGTCTTAAGACATCAGGTTTTCATCTAAACCCATCCCACAGCAAAACCCAAGCATTCACATAGTCAAAAACATATTTAAACCAATGATTAGAGGGAAACTTGAAAGTGAGAAAAAAATGAAAAACTTATAGATTCACCCATGGGAATGTGATTCTCTGGCCGGTATGTCAATGGAGGAGTTCCCACCAACCTTGTGGCTTCACTCCAGCGGGTGAGATGGAAGACATCAGTAGATAGGACGTAGGAGGATTTCTTGGCCTTAGGTGCCACTGAAAAAGATGATGAGAGAAAGAGAGAAAATGAGAAAATGAGAGAGTCTGAGAGAATGATAGAATAAGAAGGTGTGAGGAAAAGAAAGAGGGGAGGGAGGTTTTTGTATAGAGAAAAGAGAGAGGAGTTGTGAAGAATGTGAAAAGGTGAGGGAGATGAAGAGAATGAAGAAGAAGAAAAGAAATGGTTGACAACCATTGGAGAAAATGAAAAGGCGGGAACACACATGATGGCTAAACTACATGCAGTTTAGTCTTGAATAGTTAGAAAAAAAAAAAATCTCTTTTTTCTTTCTTTCAAAAAAGGAAAGGACATCTTAAAGACTTCCACAATTAAACATGAATTATCAAAAAGAATTCGCCAGTGAATCAAGCACATCAAAAATTTCCCCAGGGAGTCAAGCACATAAAGAACCATTCCTAGTGGTTCAAGCACCTTCCCCAGCAGGTCAAGCATGTTAAACATCATTCTCAGTAAGAAAGTAGAAGACTCTTCCTCAATATTTCAAGCATATCAAGCATCGTACCTAATGAGGTAGCAGAAGATTCTTCTACAATAGCTCAGGCATATCGAGCATCATCCCCATGGAGGAGGCAAAAAAGTCTTCCATAATGGACCAAAGCACATTAAAGCAAATCCCCAGTGAGGAAGTAGAAGATTCTTCCCCAAAATATACCAGTAAGAAAGCAGAAGATTTTTCCCCAGTAAGTCCCATACACCAAAAAAAAAAAAAAATCCCCAGCAAAGAAGCAGAAGATTTTCCCTCAAAATCCTCAGCAAACCATATGAGAAGCAGAAGATTCTTCCCTAGTGGATCACAAATCCTCTTCAATGAGTCCATCTATATTACTCCAGGCAGAAGATTCCTCCCCATTCATATCTACTCCTCTGCGAGTATTTCACCATCCCTAGTGGATCCTACTCATGCACATATCCTCTGAGAATTGAACATGTAGGCACGGTAGAAAAAAGGTAGAGATAGTGATAGAGAAAGAGGCCAAGGCCAACCCGAGGCAAGAGCCTTACTCGAAAAGGTAGAGAAAGAAGTGAAGAAGACAAGAGGAACAAGTAACCCAAAGAAGTTTGAGGCAGGAGCCCCAAATTGACACCACAGAGACTATATCCTTTTGTTGTGTGATGGGTTAGATCGTAAGAGCAGCCTTTTTTTTTTTTTTTTAAGAGGCTCTAGGATAGTGAGTCACTCGCCATTTGCTTGCAAGTAGCAAAACAGTCTTTGGGATAGTGAACTTGTCATTTCTCATTTCCCGAGCGACAAAGGTGGGACTTCGGATATATAAATCCCTCGCAGCTCTTTAAAGTTGCACCTCGCCCCATGTATGCATGATGGGTGTCGTGTGCGTGGGTTAGGCTCGAGTCGTATGTTAAAACAAAATATCTTGTCTCTTATTCTTTTGATTCCGTTAGCGTAGCTTTTGAATCAAAAGATAGGCATTTGTAGACATCACATTTTGTACCTCGTTCCCTAATAATGCTCGAACTCTAAGGCCCAAGGTCAGGTTAGAGCCCAACCAGATATTAAAGTGACTTGAGGAGTGTTAAAATGAAAAATATAACATTTTCAATGAGCAAAAATTTATTTTCGAAAAATAAAATGACCAAAGAGACCCTTAACCTACATACATGAACCGCGGCTTGTGTATGCAAGCAAAACCATGTGTACACAAGCACATTCTTACGTACGCAACTAGGGTTTCAAAAGCCTATGAGATACAAGTTTTCTGCAATAATTGGCTGAGGTTTGGAACGAATCTAACATCGTTTGGGAGCTGTTTGAAACCCCATTTTTCAACTATAAAAAGCCTTACATAATACATTTTCAAGACAAATAGAAATCTCACAGGAAAACCTAAGATTTACTATAAAATAGTGAATCAAAAGGGTGTTTTTCATAAAACACTCTTAAGTCATTTTTATTTGATTGAGACCTTTTCTAGCCCCAATCCTTTGAGTTTAAGATTACTAATCACTATTTTATTCAATTGTCATAGATTTGACTGAGGGGATCGGTCAAAAATCAAGTCTAGGAGCTTTTGCTTTAAGGTATCCTTTTAAACTGTTCCTTTTCTTTTCTACCTTTAATCTTTTTTTAATCTGTGTTTTGTTTAGTTTATGTTTACACATGTTTGTTTAGGTTAGTTTAAGGTTTTCTTTATGTCTTTAAGCATATTGGGTTGTTAGATTTTATGTTTTATATTTTGGTTGGCTTTTTCTCTATTTCTATGTAAATTAGGTTTTCTGGGTAAGGATCTACGTACACATGATCTAGCTTGCACACATAGGCTGAACTCACGCATACGCAGACCTGTTCTAACATGCGTGATGTCGTTACCCAAAACCCAAATTTTTGTTTGTTTTGTTTCCACACTCACATCTGTATTCCGGGTAGCCTTCTTTTCATATGTTTTAATCCTCATAACTGTTTGTTTAACTTTTAACATGTTTTTTTGTTATCACATGTGTAGATTAGGGTTTCTTAATGTTAATACCATGCATTCACATGTTCATGCATTGACGCCATAAGTGTTGTGCTGCTAAGAGGTAAGTAAAGGATATGCCATGCATTAGCGATGTTCATGTTAGGATTAGTGCTCTTAAATCCTATTGTATGATGCTATGTATAATATTAAGTGTGACATTGTGTATGACATTATGTATGACTTAATATTGTGTTAAATAAAGTTTTATTATTATTATCTGAAATAATTGTAACATGAATATTCAGACATTATCACATAGTCCATGAGATGCATAATATGTGATTTAGTCACAGAAGATATAAGTCACAAGTTCTTTGTAAACTCAGAACTATAGTTTGTAGTCGGTGATGAAATTGGGCATTTCATCTCCGAAAACTATAACATATCAACTATGATGATTTGTCTTGATCATGGAAGTGGAGACTTCTAGTTGATGTGTTGATATGTTTTAAGAGTTAAGACATATTGAACTGACCCGCTGTGAGATTTATTATTCTCCTAAGGACTGTCAAATGAATAATGAATCTCACGACTTATATTTGCATGAACTCTTAATCCTGAGAGAATAATGGACTTGATCATGAAGTGTAGCTTGCTTTGGTATATCAGGAGTGAGATCTAAAGTAACGGTCAAAACCTCAGTATGTTGGGCAGCCACATTTAGTGTTGATGGAATATATATTCTCAAGATGGAATTCATAGTCTCTTAACGGAGATATAAAATATTCCCTTAAGATAAGTTTAATGGGTTTGTTATTTAGAGAGTTAGGCCTAACCACTTTGGTAAGAAATTACTAAACTATATATTTATGAAATTGGATTTCATAAATATATGATGAATAACTTAAAAAGATTAAACCGGGTACTCAAGGATTAAGATGTAGTAATCTACAAAGTGACAGTCCACTTTTATGACTTTGTATTACTACAAATATTTTATGAAGGGGTTTGCATGTACAATAAAGTCTTGGGATATAATTTATAGATAAGGCCTAGAGTGCAACTATATTTATATAGTGGTATTAAATATAGTTAATGGTAACTTTGGACTTGTTAAGAGTTGACAACAAAGCCCAAGGCCCATTGGAGCTAGTGTCTTATTAGTCCCTTTTGGTCCCACTCCAAGTCACACACTTAAGCCCAATTGGAAAGGCCTAAAAGGCCAGCCCAATTAGATAATTGGTTAGATACAAAAGGAAAAACGTACAAAATTTTTAAGTAGAGAAAAACAGCATTGTAATGGTGTGTATGTGAGTGTGAGTCACTCTTTAAATTCTCCTTTTGTAACTGATTGAGAGTCCACACTTCTTGAGCGTTAGTGGAATTGGAATGAAGATTAAAAGTATTCCCAAGTGCTTCGATCTTTGTTTTCGAAATTCACCGCTTCAAGGTACGCTCTCTTATACTCAAATTCTGAAATTTACATATTGCATGTTATAGATTGAGAATGAAGTAGATCCGTTAATTTTCCGCTGCATACATGATTATTTCTATCAGTTCATGCATTGTATTAGGGTTTCACTTTGATGATACGATAGAACATTCTTAGATGTAAGATTAGGGTTTTGTAATATGTTTGCTTGCTCCTTTGTTGTAGATGCTTGATAGGTTTTCACATGTTAGATGAATGCTAGGATTTTCTTTTGCACCTTGGCTCACTTTTTTTTTTTAGATTGATAAGTATGTGTGTTTTGGGATGAAGGATACCATGATTGTATACATAGATTAATGTTAGTGTTTGCGTGAGTATAGATGCAAGTGTTGAAAGTGCTTTTAATGAGGTTAAGATATAAAACACAATGATGGGAGGCCAACCTTAAGGTTGTGCAATCTTGGGTGCCTAACACCTTCCCAGGAACGTACCTAAACTCCGAACCCAAACTTTGGTAGTAAGATTAAAGGTCCTTCCTCAAATGGATGCTATATACATAATTCCTAGACCATATAACTAGGTAGCGACTCCATTCAATTGTGCCTACACTTGATATAAGCCTATGTTCCCCTATTTTGAGCAGAATTTTTCACTCCATGGCATTCCCAAGGGTTCCTGCAACCTAAGGGATCATCCAAGACACATTCCACGCACAAGATTGCAAGCATCAAATGAACGGTTTTAGACCCCTTAAACCAACCAGATTAACCTAGTAAATTAGCCAAGTGATTAACTTAGTCAATTTAAGCAATTCTAGGTTATCACAAACATAAAATCATATCAAAAGTATAAAGCAACGGAATAATAAATAACACAAGATATGATTACCCAGGAAAACCAAACTGGTAAAAAACCTAGGGAGGATTTGACCTAGCTATCCTCAAGGTAAACCTGAATCCACTATGCGAAAGAATCGAAATTCATACAAAAGGACTTACAAGCTCCCCGCTTGACTTCCTAATGCTACCCACCAGTAGAACTTACTGACACGACCATGTGCAAATTCTGAATCCACAGACTTCTTCTTTCTTGGATTCTCCAATCAGCTACAAGCACCCACGCTTGTTATTCTTTAAGCTCCAATGGCAGCAACCGAGTTGATCATCAAGGTGTTGAAGTAATCTCTACTTAGAAAACCCTAAACTTTGTGTAAAGGAAAGCTCCTCTAGATCTCATAAGAGATTTACACAAAACAAAAAAGTATAAGCAACAACACAACAGGAGCAACTCTAAAAACGTGGCTAGGGTTTTTCTTTATATACCTAGGGTAAAAACAGAAAACCCAAAACGTTTAATGAGTTAGGGTAAGCTGGAATATTTTGCAGAAAAACATTCTACCCGAGATTCAATCGATCAAGTCTTTCTTTCGATCGATCAAGTCAGGCTGAAATGCACCAATGCATCTGTAGCCTCTCGATTCCAACTTTACATGAAAGACACAACTTTGAGCAAGCTTAAACAATACTAAACATATTGTTTTGATCATGGTTTGCCAACATTACACATTAGAGTTTTAAATATATAAATTCCTAAATCTTTAGAACCTAACAAACTCCCATTTTGGCAATCCGTGACAAAACACAAACTAAAAGCTCAAAGTTTACAAGAGAAATCCCTTTACATAAATAATGCTTATAAAAACCAAAATTCAATCCTAACTACTATCCATCAGTTGCAAGTGTAGATAGCAACTCAATTGAATCAACCTGTATATTCCTGAAACACTCAACAAACGCATAAACGCATGTGTGACAGAAAATAGTAAATAAACAGGTATAACATTCTTGTATGATTCACACAACACATAATAAAGACATATATTAATGAATAATCTCATAAATATAAATCAATGAACAGTGAATCCAAAGAAACAAGAATCATGTATATATCATGTATATAAAAAAACCATGTTACTCCCCCTAACATGAATATCCCCAAAAATGATATACAAAGTGAAGTGCCTAGATACAATCTAATATCTCCACTAGCTCCTTAAAACAAAAGCAAAAAAAAAAAAAAAAACCCTTCCTCTAACTACAAAACACCTCTACAAAGTCTACTCTACTCCCCCTTTTTGTGATGGAATGCTAAAAAGCAATCATAATCCATCATTAAAAGGAGGTGATGAGGGTGAACAAAGATGTGCTACGTCAGCACGCAAAGCATGAATCTCGTCAAGCAAGTCAACCAAAATCTGACTATGAGCCGCCTGAACGGTCATGACAGTCTCCAAAGTACGATAGATATCAAAGTCATCTAATAGAGGTGGAGGAACATCAGCAGCAGTAGCAACATCAGGATCAAGAACATCCTCACCAGCAAGACCTGTAGAAGAGGAGGGAGAAGGTGTGGAACTAGAAGGCTCAGATCTAGGGTGTTTAGAGCCAGCTCGAAGGTGAGCAGCCCTCTGCCTAAGAAAAGACGCACCGATAGGAGCAATCACATGAACAGACTCAGAGGAAGGGAAACCACTAAGATCAAGATAAATTAAAATCCTATGAATAAAAATAGGATGAACAAGAGCATGTGAAGAAGATGAACTCCTATAAACTTCGTTCAAAGAACCAAGAAACAAATGAGGAAAATTGATTGGAGCATCAGTGACAAGAGCGTACAAAAATACACACCACTCGAGAGGAATGGTGTGAAGATGAGAAATGGGCCAAATAGAGTGACACGCTATCCTAAAGAAAATATAATGCAACTCAGAAGGCTCAGCAGAGGTGATCCTGAAATTAGAACCCCACTGGATAGAAGACCCAGTGATGTAAGACATGACATCACTCAAAACAGGAGACTCATCATAAGGATAGACTGGGTGCTGGACTAAGGGTACCCCAAGAGCATCAGCCACTACCGTAGGAGTAATGGAGTACTCTACGCCTCATATCCAACTCTTTACTAAAGTGTTGGAATCATAGACGCGGATAGAGATGTTCAAGAAGAACTCTCTAACCAGGGTAACTGGAGGAGGAGGATTAGAAACATCCAACAGAGGTAACCAGCCCCGACGCTCAAAGTTTGCCCTAATGACAGGATCAAGCTCATCTAAGATGACAGAACGCTCAGACCATATCTTTCTCTTAAGGTTCAGCTTCTCAAAAGTCTCTTGGTTTTTCTCACTCGAAAACCTCTCTCGGTCAAAGGAAGGAGGGGAAGGAGTAGGTGTGGGGACAAACTTACGAGCCCTAGTCTTCTTAGGCATAGTGCTAAGGAAAAGGACAAAGATACACAGAGAAGACCAAAAAAATAAAAAAAACCAAGAGCAGACTGCAAGTTAGCTCAAAAAGATATAGAACAACAATCTATATGATGCATGAACAACCACAATATCATGATGCATGTACTAATGCAGTAAGCAAAGTCCAAATTAAGTTCAATTGCACAAAATTGGCTTAAGCATAGAGTTTCTAACAAAAACCCTAAAAATTTTAAAACCACTCGAAAATTTTGAAACAGATTGATGAATTGAGCATTACATAACACAACACACATATTATAATGCTTAATTACATCAAAACAACAAGCCAATTTCATCAATTTCTACCTAATTGAACAAAATCCCCAATTTGGATTCAATGTAAACCCTAGAAAATTCAATTTTACATAATTCACAAAATTGATCAAATTAAACCATTAAGAACAATTTTATATCATGTCCCCACAAAAACCCATTGATCAATTGCACAAAATAGGGCTTGAATCAACAAAAATCCCAAATATGCAAGGTCCGAAAATTTGAGTGTAAAATGCATGAAAAATGCATGAAAATAAACTCAAAAGGAAGGGCAAAAGAGACTTACCGGCTTGAGGAAAGAGAATCTTTGCAAAAAATTTGGAGGAAAATGACAAAAAATTTGACTGTAGAGCCTTGCCTAGTCGGAGAGAGAAGAAAGGTTTGAAAAAACTTTTTGAAAAAGTATTTGAATCAGTTAAAAACAGTGTTTAAAAAACCTGATTTGCGACTTTCGATTGATCAAAAATCACATTTGATCGATCGAATCAATCTGAGATTTTTAAAAGAATTTTAAATATTTTCGATCGATCGAAAAACAGATTGGATTGATCGAAACAGGCAGCAGCTCACAGTATTTTGAGAAAAATTACAGTTTTGAAAAACTCAAACCAATTTTTGAAAATAACTCCTCAAATATTAAACAAAATGCATGAGTATGAGATGTAATGGAATGCTTTTTCAAAAACCCAAATTTTAATCCCAGTTTCTCCAAAGAAAGTTTCAACCATTCTCCCTTTAAGTTCTCAAACAAACAAAATGTTTTGCATAATACTCAAGATATTTTCAAACTTGGTTGGTCAGACCAAAAACACACACTATACCATGTACAGTGTTTAGCAAAGAATAACTTGTGTAGTGTGTGCAAACTAGCAAAAACTTGAGATACATGTGAGGTGATATGTGAATAGAAATCAATCACAAAGTCTACAAAATTCATCACACATATTTAAAAGAGACTATCATCTAAAGAGTTACATCATATAACTCCCACATCTCCTAGAACATAAGCTTGCAATCATGTAAGTTTCTTAAATTTTGCCTCATTATTTTATGGATTGGCATCAAGCGTAATAGTACACATCAATTTTAATTATGTGAAATGGCATCAAGCCTAATAGTACACACCAATTTTAAGCATTAAGCAATTAATCGAGGCTACACCTTATGTTCTTTTTGTGCATGTGCTACACTTTCTCGGGCACAAAATCTTATGATATGCACTAAGGTGTTCATGATTGGCTAGTGAACAGTGGTGAGATGGTTATTTATGCCTTTCTCAAAAGGATCAAGTCCGACCGTCAAATAACATGTGACTTCAAGATCAAGATAAAGTGATAAACACTATAAACATCTTTCCTACACAACATGCACTACAAAGTTTCAACTAGTCAAGTGCAATAAATAAGCTCATCAAATCTAAACAAGGTACATAAGACATGTTATGTGTAAATAAATTGACCAATCTTGTTTTCAAAAACCAAGAAAAATAGTGCCAAACATATTTTGCTTTTCTCCTTTTTTTTTTTTTTAAAAAAAAAACAAATAAATCATAGAATGATATGCATGAATGTAATGCAATGCAAGTCCTAGAACAAAAACACAAAAACCAAAGAGCAATGGTCATAAAGGAATGAGCAATGAAGCACAAGGACCATGTCAGAAAGACTCAATTAGATCGCGTCTTTTGCGTCCAAAACATTTTAAATGCACCACGAGCATTGGAGTTCTTATTCACATTCGAGTGATTTCCAACTCCAGGATTGGAATAAAGGTTCAAAGCCTTTACCAATTCACCAATGAGTGCCATAGGATATTGTGCTTGAGACACTGGCACTTTTGGTTTGTTTGCTCTCTTAGCAGCTTGAAACTTGAAACAGTTAGGACAAATGTGTCCAAACTTTCCACAATAATGATAAACCCAAGCAGGTTTACCATGCATCTTGTCCTTAGAAAGGGTAGAATCTTTAGGTTTGGACTCCCCTAGATCAACCCTAATCTTCCTAGGGGGTGAAACATCTACAGGTTGGACAACCTCACTCACAGTGGGTTTAACAGTTTCACTCACAACCTCACTCACAGAAGGTTCAGAAGAAGATGAAGAAACAAAGTTCGTGGAAGTAGGTGCAGACACAGAGATGCTTTCAGCATATCCTAAACTAGATTTGTCAGAATGATACTTTTGAACATTCAGCATTTGATCAAGTTTAAAACTGGCAGATCTAGCAACAGATAAATCATGTTCCAAAGTTTTAACTTTATCAAACAAAAGCATGTTCTCAGATTTCACATGATTCAAAAGTTCATTAGCATCAAATAATTTAACAAGAAAATTTTTCTTTTCAAACTCAAGAGAATCAATTTTCTTCAGGCCAAGTTCAACATTCATAGCATCCTTTGCAGCAACTTTGCAAAGTTTATTATAGGCCTCTTGAAGATCTGCATCCTCAGAGAGTTCCCCATCAGAAGGGTTCTCTTCAACATATATACTTTCATTGACTACAATAGTAGCAGTGAAAGCAATGAAATTTCCATCCTCGTCACATCCAGACTCATCATCAGAAAGCTCTGAACTGTTTTAGACCCCTTAAAACAACCAGATTGGTTAGCCTAGATTAATTAGCCAAGTTGTTACTTAGTCAAATTATGCAATTCTAGGTTAAAGCAATCAAATAATCATATCAAGATATAAAGCAACGGAAAATAAATGAACACAAGATATGATGACCCAGGAAACCACACGGTAAAATCCTGGGGAGGATTTGACCTAGCTATCCTCAAGGTAAACCTGAATCCACTATGCGAAAGAATCGAAGTTCATACACTTCTAGGGCTTATCTTGAGCAGGAACAATTCTTTCTGAAGATTCTTCATCATTTATCACAACATTGGAAGATTCCATGACTGTTTTGGTTCTCAGATTGTACACTCTATAAGCTCTACTAGTGGAAGAGTATCCTAGAAAGTATCCTTTGTCACTCTTTGCATTAAATTTTTCTAGGTTCTCTCTATCACGCAGAATGTAACAGTCACTGCCAAATATCCTGAAATATTTGACCACAGGTTTCTTCCCTCTCTAGAGTTCATAGGGAGTCTTTTTGGAGTCAGGTCTAAAATACACCCGGTTGAGTGTATGGCAAGCAGTGTTGACTGCTTCTCCCTAGAAGGATTTTGGAAAATTTTTGTTGTGTAGCATTACTCGAGCCATCTCCTGCACAACCCAGTTTTTCCTTTCCACAATCCCATTCTGTTAAGGTGTCTTGGGTGATGAGAACTCTTGGTGAGTGCCTTGATCATTGCAGAAAGTAGCCAGCTTGGTATTCTCAAATTCTCTTCCATGATCACTTCTGATTCTGGCTATCACAATATCTTTCTCAACCTGCAATTTCTTGCATAGATGTATCATCTTCTTAGGAGCCTCAGGTTTATCCTTCAAAAGCACAACCCAAGTATATCTAGTAAAGTCATCCACAACAACTAGAATATACTTCTTTCCACCCAAACTTTAAACTCTGGCAGGACCCATGAGATCAATGTGTAATAACTCTAAAGGTCTTGAAGTTTGAACACTAGTCACAGAAGGATGCTTGGATTTTACTTGTTTACCTATCTGACATGGTCCACAAATGCACTTATCAATCTTCTCAAATTTAGGTAAACCGATAACTGCCTCACACTTGGAAATCTTCTCTAACTGCTTGTGACTGGCATGCCCCAACCGTTGATGTCACAAATCAACTTAATCAATCTTTGCACTAAAGCACTTGTTGTTTACACTTGGTGTTATGTCATAACAGTTGTCAGCTGTCCTTACACCAACACACATACAGTCACCTCCTCCATCAAGTATCTCACATTCATACTTGGTGAAAAGAACATTCAGTCCATTGTCGCAAATCTGACTTATGCTGAGTAAGTTGGCCTTCAATCCATCAACATACCAAACATCTTCAAACACTGGCAATCCTGGAATGTCCACAGTACCAATGCCTCTGATCACAGATTTGCTTCCATCTCCAAAAGTGACTGTCCCAATCTTTCCTTCGAAGAGTGTTTTGAATAGGCCTTTATTTCCTATCATATGCCTGGAACAACCACTATCCAAATACCAAAGACAAGAATCACGTGCCTTTAAGGCGGTTAAAGCAGTATAACATACATAATTCTTATCACATGTGATTGAGCCAAGATACTTAAGGAAAGATTTACCAATAACAACAAAAGGCAAAGACAGCAAGTAGGCAAGTTGACAATTAAGCACAGAGATTTTCCAAGAATCCATGACAACAAGGGTCAAGGATCAGCTCAGAGATTAATAAATCTCCAACAAAAAGAGCTACCCGCTCTGATACCACTTGAACGGTTTTAGACCCCTTAAAACAACCAGATTGGTTAGCCTAGATTAATTAGCCAAGTTGTTACTTAGTCAAATTATGCAATTCTAGGTTAAAGCAATCAAATAATTATATCAAGATATAAAGCAGCGGAAAATAAATGAACACAAGATATGATGACCTAGGAAACCACACGGTAAAAACCTGGGGAGGATTTGACCTAGCTATCCTCAAGGTAAACCTAAATCCACTATGCGAAAGAATCGAAGTTCATACAAAAGGACTATAGGCTCCCCGCTTGACCTCCTAATGCTACCCACCAGTAGAACTTACTGACACGACCACGTGCAAGCTCCGAATCCACGGACTCCTTCTTTCTTGGATTCTTCAATCAGCTACAAGCACCCCCGCTTGATTATCTTTAAGCTTCAATGGTAGCAACCAAGTTGATCATCAAGATGTAGATAA
>NW_027069704.1:457929-514379 GCF_002906115.3 Quercus suber | reverse complement strand
ACGGACTCCTTCTTTCTTGGATTCTTCAATCAGCTACAAGCACCCCCGCTTGATTATCTTTAAGCTTCAATGGTAGCAACCAAGTTGATCATCAAGATGTAGATAAGATCTCCAACTTGAAAACCCTAAGCTTTGTGTAAAGGAAAGCTCCTCAAAGATCTCACAAGAGATTTACACAAAACAGCAATGTATGAGCAACAATACAATTGGAGCAACCTCAAAAATGTGGCTAGGGATTAGTTTATATACCTAGGGTAAAAACATAAAACCCTAAACGTTTAATGAAGTAGGGCTGAGTTGGAAATTCTGCAAAAAAATCAACCTGTACGATTTTCAATCGATCGAGTCTATTCTTCGATCGATCAAGCCAGGCCGAAAGTCCCAAGTACTTCTGCAGCCACTCGATTCCAACTTTACAATAATAAATCAACTTTGAGTAAGCCTACACAAGACTAAATACATTGTTTTGATCATGGTTTGCCAACATTACAAATTAGAGTTCTAAATACATAAAATCCTAAGACCTTAGAACCTAACAAGCTCATTATCACTAAGGGTTACAGTTATAGTTTTACCCTTAAACCTCAAGAATGTAAGACATTTAGATTTAACATGACCATACCCTTGACAGCTAAAACACTGAGCACCCAAAGAATTGTTTAAAGATTGACCAACTTTATCTCTAGGTTTTTCAAAGTTATTAACCTTAGTGGGATCATTCTTCCTAAAGTTTCTAGGTTCAATAGTGTTTGTACTTCTTGCCTTTCCATTGTTATTCCTAAGAAAGATTCTAAAGTTCTTGGCAAGGTACGCAATCTCTGTAGCAGAGAGCTCATTATCAAATCTACCAACCTCAACATCATCAACAGACTTAAGAGCCATTGATTTGGATTTGGAAGTTTTGGGTAGGTCAGACTCATAGAACTGAAGAGATCCTACAAGCTTATCAACAGGGATGGAGTCCACATCCTTGCTCTCAGCAATGGTAGTTACTTTAGGTCTAAAATCTTCAGTTAAAGATCTAAGAATCTTCCTAAAAATTTTAGGTTGATCATAAATTTCACCCAAATTAAAAGCAGAATTAACAATATCATTCAATTTAGCATAGAATTCATCAAAAGAGTCATCATCAGACATTCTAATGCTTTCAAATCTAGAAGTTAATTGCTGCAGCTTGTTAATTTTAACTTCCTTTGTGCCTTCATGCACAGTCTGGAGGATTTTCCAAGCAGTATGAACAACCTCAACATTAGAGATTCTCTTAAATTCCTCCATGGAAATAGCATTAAAGATGGCATTCATAGCCTTGCTATCGAAACCAGCTACTTCTTTTTGAGAAGTTTACCACTCACTCACAGGAGTAGTAGGCTTCTCCCATCCGTACTCAACGGAATTCCAAACTCTCTCATCAATGGATTTCAGGAATGCTCTCATCCTTACTTTCCAATAAGCATAGTTATTCCCATCAAAGTGAGGAGGAACAACGAGAGAGTGTCCATGCTCTATGACAAAAGGGGTCAAGGATCAGCTCAGAGATCAAAAAAATCTCCAACAAGAGAGCTACCCGCTCTGATACCACTTGAACGGTTTTAGACCCCTTAAATCGACCAGATTAACCTAGTAAATTAGCCAAGTGATTAACTTAGTCAATTTAAGCAATTCTAGGTTATCACCAACATACAATCATATCAAAAGTATAAAGCAGCGGAATAATAAATAACACAAGATATGATCACCCAGGAAAACCAAACCGGCAAAAAACCTGGGAAGGATTTAACCTAGCTATTCTCAAGGTAAACTTGAATCCACTATGCGAAAGAATCGAAGTTAATACGAAAAGACTTACAAGCTCCCCGCTTGACTTCCTAATGCTACCCACCAGTAGAACTTACTGACACGACCACGTGCAAGCTCCGAATCCATGGACTCATTCTTTCTTAGATTCTCCAATCAACTACAAGCACCCAAGCCTGTTATTCTTTAAGCTCTAATGACAGCAACCGAGTTGATCATCAAGGTGTTGAAGTAATCTCTACTTGAAAAACCCTAAACTTTATGTAAATGAAAGCTCCTCTAGATCTCACAAGAGATTTACACAAAACAGAAAAGTATAAGCAATAACACAACAAGAGCAACTCTAAAAATGTGACTAGGGTTTTTCTTTATATACCTAGGTAAAAACAGAAAACCCAAAACGTTTAATGAGTTAGGGCTGAGCTGGAATATTCTGCAGAAAAACATTTTGCCCGAGATTCGATCGATCGAGTCTTTCTTTCAATCGATCAAGTCAGGCCGAAATGCACCAATGCATCTGCAGCCTCTCGATTCCAACTTTACATGAAAGACAAAACTTTGAGCAAGCCTAAACAAGACTAAACATATTGTTTTGATCATAGTTTGCCAACATTACACATTAGAGTTCTAAATACATAAATTCCTAAATCTTGAGAACCTAACATCAAAGAAGCAAAGTTGTATAGAAACATACAATTTATGATATATCTTGTAAATTAAGTGCTAAGTTCCTAATCAAAAGCATAAATGTAAAAGGATGTTCTTAAATACAATCCTTTTTCTCAAACTTAATAAAAAGTGTCTGCTAAAGGGAATAAAAAAAACCGTAAAAGCAAAAAAAGAAAAAAATTTGTGTGTTGTATGCCTATATGTGTCTTGAACTGCAGGTAATCAATGATGCCTCATCTTCCTTAATCGATAGCTAGGAGTCACCTACGAGTCCTCCTCCTCACCATCATCATCACCACCACCTGGATGGGCCAATCCTTCAGGACCGTATAGCTCCCTCGAGTAGTTGGTCACCTCCAACTTGAGATTCCTGGCCAGCCATACCAACTCCTCATGCTCTTGGATAGTAGGCTACAGTTCAAAGAAGGAAGGGTTAGTAACTGAAACAAACAGAGAAATTTTGCAGAAAGAGAAGGACAAAAGGAGAAAGAACTCACCACCCAAGTGTTGGGAGGGAAAGGATAGCCCATGACATTAGGATTATAGGGCATGGCGTGCTCCCGAGCAAAGCCATCCAGGCCATAAGCATAAATCATCTAAGGGAGGTGTGGAGGATCAATGGGCTCACCGGCAGTAAGTCCCCCTTGTTACAATTTCCCACATTAACAATTCATGACAAACAAGGAAAGAGGAAAAGAAAAAAGAAAAAAGATTGAGCATGACATTAAGGGAAGGCATGAGGCGAGTAATGTTGAACTCCTTTTAGTCCAACCCCTCAAGAAGCCGCTCGGCATATGAAACGCCGCTCCCCCATGAATTGTATTTAGCATCAGTCATGGAGTGTGGGGCAAGCATGAACTTAGGAGGGTCCATCGAAATCTGTGGTTCATCCCTACCCACCAACTAGCATCGCACTCTCTCCGCCAAGTATAGTACCCTTAAGTCCGCTCCTTAAAAGGGTTGGGTAACCTCCGAAGCAATGAGAGCAGGAGACTTCGAGTCTCGAGAAGTGGGTAGGGGCTAGCCGGCCCATAGAGTCCAGTTAACCTATGATGGCACAAGGTTAGAAGAAGAGTATTCTAAATGAAATGTATGAAAAGGCATGAACAATTAGAACTCTTAAACTTACCTCATCTGAAGTCAACCTAGCAAGATGGGCCCTCACTTGAGGAAACTCCCTCAGAACTAGATCAGTGCTTGGGGTTATGAGACCATACCTAACAACCCACCACTACAAAAAGAAGCACAAGCTACAGGTTAGATGCAAGATGACAGTTTGCAAGATGACAGTTTGCAAGAAGATAGTTTTCAAGATAATATAGCTTGCAAGGCTACAAGCTACGAGTGAAAGTGCAAAGAATGAAAATTTAACAAACCTTAAGGAGCTTCCAAGGCCCCACAAGCAGTCACAAAGTGCCTCAGTTGAGAGTATTAAGAGTGGAGTAGAGATAGGCAAGACATGCCTGCCCTAGTTGGCCCTTCATGCCTCTCCAAAGTCCTGGAAGAGGGTAAGCCACGTCAAAGACACCATTTACCCGCCATTGGCAGAAAGGTAGGCCCCCAACAAGTGGAGAAGGAAGGCCCTAGCCATATGGACACATTCCTCTGTGGTCCTTTATGGGATGAACATGTAATCCAACACTAAGTCAAAGTAGCAGATGGTCTCAGTAAGGTACTTCCTCCCTAACATGTCAAGGCCCAACTGGAAGCCTGACTCACCGTCCAAACTAATGATAGCCCCTTTGAAGCTAAGGCTGGTCATACGGTAAAAGTTATAAGGTGTCACTGTTATCTCCCGCTCAGCAATATGAAAGGTGTGGGTGTTGTCCCACCACCTCTCAATGAGGTACTATGCCAATGATAGGCTCGAAGCCTGCCTCCTAGATATAGCCCCTAGTTTTAAGGATAAAAAGGTGTTAGGGTTTGTGCCCTAAAATCCAATTTATTAGCATGTTATAAATAATTAAATTGTTTAATTATACGAGACTATTTATGAATGAACTAATGGGACATTATCATAGTCCTTGAGAATCATTGTATGTGATTTAGTTACAGAAGATATAAATCATAAGTTCCTTGTAAACTCAAAATATAGTTCGTAGTCGGTGATGAAATTAGGCGTTTCATCTGCGAAGACTATAACGCATCAACTAAGATGGTTTGCCTTGATAATGGAAGTGGAGACTTCTAGTTGATGTGTTGATATGTCTTAAGTGTGTAAGACATATTGAACTGGACTGTTGTGAGATTAATTATTCAATTAACAATTGTCACGTGAATAATTAATCTCACGACTTCTAATTTCATAGACTCTCAATCCTGAGACTGATCATGAAATTTAGGTTACTTTAATATATCAAGAGTGAGATCTAATTTAACGGTCAAAACCTCAATATGTTGGGTAACCACACATAGTGTTGAGGGAACACATATTCTCAAGATGGAATCCACAATCTCATTCTATAGAGATAGGAAATATCCCCTTAAGATAAGTTTAATGGGAACTGGTTATTCAGGGCCGACCACTTTAGTAAAGAGTTACTAAAGTTCATATTTCATGAAATTAGATTTCATAAATATGAATAACTAAAAGATTAAACTGGGTACTCAGGGAATAAAATAGTTGTTTACAAAGTGACAATTTATTATAGATATTTCATGGAGGGGTCAAATGATATCATATTAGAGTCTTGGGAAATAATTTATTAATAAGGCCTAGAGTGCAATTATATTTCTATAGTGGTACTTGTTATATAATTAATGGTAACTTTGGACTTGTCAAGAGTTGACAGATAAGTCTGAGGCCTATTGGAGCTAGAGCCTTATTAGTCCCTTGGTCCCATCCCAAGCCACATACTTAAGCCCAATTGGGCTAGCCCAAAAGGCTAACCCAATTAAATAATCAATTTTAATTTAATAAGAGTTATTAAATAAAGTAACTGCCAAGGGCAGTTAAAACGTACGTATGACTAAAAGAAGAGAAAACAGTTTTTCTCTACAGAGTCTTTGGAATACATTTTTCTGAAGGAAAATTAACGTATGAAAGTACTGATTGAGAGACCACTCATCTTAGGCATCATGTGGAATTGGGATGAAGATTGAAGGAATTCTCAAGTTTTGTTTTTGAATCTCACTACATCAAGGTACACTTTCTTTTCTTTGTTCTAAAATTCAAGGTTACATATTATCTTTCATGAATGAAGTAGATCCTTATGTTGCTTCCATTGTGGGTTTTGTATGAGATGCAAAACCAGTTTTTCCAACAAATGGTATCAGAGCAAACTTCAATATCATGCTTGTATAACGTGTGATTGGGTTTTAGAATTAAAGAAAATAGTTTCTTGGTGTTTTTTATTTTCTACAATAAAATTTCTGCATAATTGTGTCTTTGACTATATGCCATGTTTTATATATGAGATATATATAATGGTTCGTGTTATTCCATGAAGCCCATGATCATGTCCTTTGTTTATGGTGCCATTTCATGCTTTTATATTCATGAAATCCAAATGTTATCAGTATTGAAGTGTTTTATATGTTATCCAAATCGATAACCTTGGATTGATATTAAATAGGATTCAAGGCCTAACTTCATTCGGATTGATAATATATAGGATTCATGGCCTGATGTATATATATATATATACACACACACGGATATAGATGCTCTCATGTTAATGCAACGATTAAAGTATTCTTTTAATGAAATTTATTGCTAATGAGATTTGGATTTTATTTTCAAAGATTTCTAGCATATTAGGGTTCTTGATCTTCATCTTGAAAACCTTAATGTTTGATCTATAAATTTTCATTTAAAAATTCAAAAAGTGTTTTTGATGGAAAATAGTAAAAACGTCAAAAACAGTTACCAGAAAATTTCTGAAAAATTCAGTCTCACAAGTCTTGATCGATAGAGAATTCTTTTTAATCGATCAAATGTTGTTTTCGATCGATCGAATAGGAATCAATAATCGATCAAACATGGCAATGGCTTTGTGATGAATTTCTTCATTTTTTCAATTGATCAAGAAAAAAGTTTGACCAATCGTAGGCACTGAATTTTGAATTTTCACTTGTTTTTGACTAAGTGTTAGAACTTTGATAAAAAGTTAGGCTATGTGTGATGAGATTACACATAAGTCTATATAAAGTGATTAATTTTATAGTCCTTAAAAGTTAAGGGAATTTATTAATCATTTTCTAACTAAAAGGCCTAATGAGATTAAAGATGTTAGTTAAATAGAACTTTTAGTCCTAAATTGTTTAGGACTTGTCTTTTAAAAAACAGTCTAATGAGATTGGAATTGTTGTATAATTAAAACTCCTTAATTTATTTTTAATTAAAATTTTTTAATGAGATTAAATCTCTAATTAAAAGTTATATAGTTTCTAATGAGATTAGAATTCTTAATCAAGTAAGTTAAGGATAGAGTTCTATGTAACTAATTTTTGATCCATTAGAGTATATGGAATCCTAAATAGTTTAGGACTTCCATTTTAGTTAGTGATTATAATGAGATTAGAGTCTTTAACAAGTGCAAGGTTATAAATTGTGATGAGATCACAATAGTCTAAAGAAAAACCCAAATAACAAGTGGGAGAGTGTTGGATTTAAAATAACCAATTTGTTAAGTTTATTATAATGTGAGTAGGTACCTTTGTCTTGGCCTTGAGCCTTCCATTCCATGTGGTAGGTATTTACTTCACGGATTACATGATTAAACTTATTTGTGATTACACAAATGTTCATTACGCTATTATGATGTCACTTAGTTAGATCACATCGAATTTAAACAATTAAACACATCTAATGTGTAGGGTTAAAATTGTGATAGGATCACAATAATTTCAAGGCAATCCACTTTTTTTAAAATTTCTAGTGGGAGAGAGATTCAAGGGTTGAATCTCACAGTCTCTATTATCGGTTCATAGTGGTGTGGAGTAAACATCTCGTCTTGGCCTCAAGCCTTGCATTCCATGCGGAGGGTGTTTATTTCATGGTACTACAAGATTGAACTTCACGACTTATAGTGGTATGGGCAAACACCTCATCTTAGCCTCGAGCTTTGCATTCCATGTGGAGGATGTTTTGCATCATGGTACTACAAGATTAAGCCTTATAAGGGTAGAGTTATGTGGCTACACATAAGTCTAGGCAATGATGTACACTAGACTAAGCTTGATAGTGTTGGGGACATATTTTTATGTAATTGGCAAATCCTTTGACAAAATGCCCTTTACTTGTATTTGGATAAATCTAAGTAGGTTTAAGATAATCATTACAAGTGGTTAAATTGAAGACATAAAGACTACTCAAGAACTGCTCAAGAAAAGTGCAATCTGTAGGTCTCGATACCTCCTCGACAGAATCTTGATCTGTCAAGACTCATTAAAGCTCGACAGATGTCTCGATCAATTGAGCTTACGGGTTTTTAGATTATAGCCAACAATGTTTTAATTCTAAAAGGCATTTGTTTATGGGTTTGTATTATCCTTATTGGACTAGGAAAACCCAAGATTTGTGTAAACCAATTTGGAATAGGAGAGCCCATTAAGCTCATATTTAAAGGAGGTGGGAAAAAGAAGAACCTAACCCTAGAGAGCTTCATAAGGTTTTCTTTTTGAAACCCTAGCCTCCTTCTACAGAAGAAAGAGTTCTTTCTGCGTTTCTTGTACGCCTTTAGGTTTTGTAACCAAGCAAAGTCTCTCACACCAACATTGAAGATTTTATTGGTGTTTCTATGCTTCATAAGGTTTTCTTTTTGAAACCCTAGTCTCCTTCTACAGAAGAAAAAGTTCTTACTGCGTTTCTTGTACGCCTTTGAGTTTTGTAACCAAGTAAAGTCTCTCGCACCAACATTGAAGATTTTATTGGTGTTTCTATGTGAAACTGCTGCAAATCAACTACAACAATCAAAGGGTTGCTGTGGAGTTAGTCAAGTACTTGGATTCATGCAAAGGAGTAAGCCACGTTCTGGGATCCGCACATCAAATTGGTTAGTCACATACTTGGGAGCCGTGCATCAAAAAGGGGGAATTGTCACTATAGAACAAGTCCAATTAGGTATTAGGGTAAGGGTTCAACTGTAGGTTGGTAAGGTATGTAAGGTTGTTATTTACAACCATGTATTTTGTTGGCTTTTATTTCGTGCCAAATTTGATTGTAATCTTTTTCAATCGTTCATACCCTGTATTTAGTGTGGGATTTGTTGTAAGGGTTATGTGATAGAGAGAGTGTGTGAAGACTCAAGCATTTGGAGGCTGAAGGATTCTCGCGGGTATGTCGCGACTTAGCTTCCCGCAAAGTGAAACATGTGCCATGCACATGCTGGAATGCGAAGAGTCAGGCCAAGTGGAGACAGCTATGTCTCGCAAGTATCTCGTGGGTAAGGCCTTCCCGCGAGACACCCGCAAGGCAATCTGTTCTGTCAACCTATACTAAATGACTCACACTTTTTGTACCTATCCTATATATACTCTCATTACCCACAAATGTTGAGGAATGCTTCAGAGAGAAAACCCTAGCCAAACACAATGAAAATTAGAGATTGTCATCCCTACCTTTCTCTATACACTTGCTTATGGTATCTCTTCAATCCTTCCCTCTCCATTTCCACACCATTGAGAGGTTGATAACCCAAACACTTACCACATCCTTTGAGAGTGTTGTGTGATGTTTTGGTGCTGCTGGGAAGCATTGGAAGAAGCCTGGAATGGCAGATGCAACATGGAGCTTGTTGCGGGATCCGGAGAGCTAGACAAGACACAGTTCCGAGAAGCCTTGTTGGAGTAGGAGCTTAGGGGGCTTAGGTGCATTGGGTAGATTAGGCTTGGAGGGTCTCTTGCTAACCCATGTATCCCAACTGATTGTCTAATGGATTGATTTTCGCTTGGAGGGAGGCGGAGAGGTTTTTCGCTGAGTTCTTCGGTTTCTTCTTCGAAAACACGTCTTGGTGTTTTCTGTGTTTGCATCTCTCTTCCCTACTCTTTTATATTCCATTACTGCTATGTTGCTTAGTTTATGGATTAGAGTAGCTTATTTGTTCATCCGCTCGCATTTACACTATTCTGCACTTTGTATTAAGTTAGTGTAAAATCTATCGAGCCGTAATTTTTTTTGGGGGGGTCTAAATTGCTCTTGTGTTTTCAACACTTTTCCGAGCTTTCAATTGGTATCAGAGCGGGTACACTCGCTGTGATTTAAATACCTGAGTGTGATCCTTGACCCTTTTAGAGATGGACTGGTCTCAATCGCTCAATGTTCCATCATTTTTCGATGGGAACAATTATGCTGTCTGGAAAGTCAAAATGAGAGCATTTTTATGCTCTATAGATGATACCATTTGGGATGTGGTTGAGATTGGTTGGACCAAGCCGACGGATCCTAAGTCCACTTGGGATAAGGCAGCTCTCGCAGCAGCCAATGCTAACAGTAAAGCGTTAAATGCTATTTTTTGTGGTGTGTCTCTTGATGAATTCCACAGGATCTCTCATATAACGGTAGCCAAGGAAGCTTGGGGGATTTTAGAGATGACATATGAGGGTACGAAGAAAGTTAAGGACACAAAGCTTCAGATGCTTACCACAAAATTTGAAGAGCTCAAGATGGGGGATGATGAACCATTTGATTCATTTTATGGGAAGCTCAATGAAATTGTAATTGCTAAACTCAATCTTGGGGAGAAGATTGAAGATACTAAGGTGGTGAGAAAAATTTTGAGGTCCTTACCAGTGAGCTTTCAGGCAAAAGTTACAGCCATAGAGTAAAGCAAGGATTTGGATGAAATTAAGATCCAAGAGCTCATTGGATCACTTCAAACGTATGAGCTTAGACTACCTTCCCATAAGACAAGTAAATAGCTTGCTCTTAAAACCATCACCGAAATAATGGATGATCCTTCCGAAGAAGATGGAGTGGAGAAGAAAGTAGTATATCTTGCGAAAAACTTCCGAAAATTCCTGAAAATGAAAAGCAGTGGAAAACCATTCAACAGAGGGAAATTCTCATCTTCAAGAGGTGATGGGAAAGAGTTTACGAGGAAAGAAAGGAAGGATTCTCAACCTTCTTCAGACATTGTTTGCTATGAGTGCAATGGCCATGGACATCTAAAGAAGGAGTGTCCAAATTTTCTGAGGGGAAAAGGCAAGGCCTATGCAACGACGCTCAGTGATTCAGAATCTTCTGAGTCTGACTTGGAAGAGAGCTGTGACGGAGAGGGAAACTACTCCGCCTTCATGACCATTGCTTATGTGGAGTCATCGGATGATTTGGGTGCTCTTGTGAAGGAGCTTGGTGAGCATTTTGATTCAGATTCTATTGGGATTGTGGAAGAATCAGATGCTGAAGAGGAAGAGAATACAACTAATCTTCAAGAAAATTACTCCTTACTACTTGAGAAGTCGGGAGAGTATTCTAGAGTAACCAAGGCAGTTGTAAGGAAAATAAAGCTGAGGAAGATTACAGAAGTCTCTTGATCAGATATAAAGAAGTAAAGTGTGAGATTGAGACACTGAATGGTGAGCTGTCTAAAGCATATATGAAGGTGAGATTTCTTGAGCAAGAGGTTGTGCAAGCTCTTGCTAAGATAGGGAGAGTCTCATCTCAGAAGTTAGAAAATGTTATATCATCTCAAAAACCTTCTTCAGACAAGTTCGGGCTGGGATACACCGGAGGAAGCTGCTCATCAGCCAAAGTCACCAAAGAAGTAAAGTTCGTGAAGGCAAACGAGACAGTTGTTGAAGAGCCCATTCTTGAGAAAGTTGAGGATGTACAGAAGAAGAATGTGGTTGAGAATTGAATGGTGAATAAGCCCCGAAATCAATCTGTGGTTAAATATGAAACCAGAGGAAGATCTCTCCCATGATCACAACGGGGTCCTAAAACGGATTATATGTGTCATTATTGCGGACTGCAACGACATACCAGACCTAATTGTCAAAAGCTGAGATCAGACAACAATGCAAGTGCACCTCGGTCACGAGAAAGGAGAAATGACATGAGGTCTTGGGGTGGTGAGCAACCAAGAAGTCAAAATCATGATCCCGGTATGACGGACGTGATGAAAATGATCAATGCCTTCACCACTTGCTTAGTGAGTTTCACCAGAAGGTTTGAAAGTCCAAACTCTCGTACCCAATCTGTCAAGGATATCACCCCAAACGCACGTGACATATGGGTGAAGAGGGGTACTCATGCATAAGCATTATAACATGTCCATGCATAAATTCTTTCAATGTTTGGGGACATTTGCTGTTGCATCATTTTATGCATTGCTTTCTTTTTGCTGTTGTTCTTTTATCTGGTTGGTTTGTACTAGCTGTTTTTGTTAATCTTACTTATCTTGTTCCGTTTTGGGTGTGTTCAAAAATTCAAAAACCCATAAAAATTGAAAAATCTCAAAAGTTTGATCACTTGTTTTGTGTATGTCACATGTGAGTTTGGTCTAGTACCTTCGTACTTATGGCGTAGTGCATTTACGATCATGACTTGTCTTATATGCACTCTTTTCTATGTGGAAGAAATCTTGAACACTATGTGTGACTGTTGTAAATAGATCTTCAAGCTTGTCATAAATGATTGGTCAATAGTCTTGTTGGTCTTGATACTTGCATAGACTTGTGTCTATATCTCTTCCCACTTTATTTTTATGTTTTTACAAAAAGATCTCACCAAATGTAAATCTCCAAATGAAAAGAGATATTGAGTTGCAAAAGCCTGTCGCACACACTAGTATTCGACTAGGAAAAAAGGAAAGCGACTCTTCTTAATGTGTTCTATATGGTGCTCAAAAAGCCAAAGGCTAATCATCAATGTTGAAATATCATAAATTTCAAGCACCAATCTCAAAAATGAGATACTTTTTGTCCAAACAAAATTAATTGGACCAATTGTTATGCCTTATACAGAAGCCAAATGAAAAGCTTCTAAGTTTTGTATTCAATGTGTGGGAGGTCATATATACTCATTTCTATACTGGAGATAGTCCACTTCATTTCGTATCAGTTGTGTATGACTCGATTGAATTGATCATTGAAGCTTTGCTCTGGTTTATAGACTATTCCACATTTGATACTCACACACAACACACAAGTTTTTGATTCAATCAATGCCTATCTCATTTGTGTGATTGTACATGTTCAAATGTGATGTGTATGCTCAAGAACTAGTTGATCAAACCCAAAAGATTTTTGAGTGTTTTATTTGTTTTTGGAAGTGATTTTATACTTTCGTGTTTTTCTTTTTTTTTTGTTCAAAATGCATTTTTTTGTGTTTTTCTTCAAAAACTGGTTCATGGGCTGTTTCGCGAGAAGCTCGCGACTTAGAGCTTCCCGCGAAAAGGGCTTGAGGGGAATAATTTTTCAATCATGTCACACAGAAACTCTCGCGATTGTCTCGTGACCAACAGCTTCTCGCAAAATGCTGTTTGGCTAAAAATTGGATTTTTCAAAATTCAGACAGAAGTTACCGCGACTGTCTCGCGACCCAGTGCTTCTCATAAAAGTTTTTGTGCTTTAGTGGCCATCTTCGCGATTGTCTTGCGACTATCTCGCTACTCTTTAACTTGCGAAAAACGCGTGTTTTCAGTTTTATATTGCTGATGTGACAGTTTTTCGAATCAAAAATTCTTCCCTCGCATAAACTCCTTCGAACCCTTTTCAACCCAAATCACTATTCCATTCAATCCCCTTCAATCCAAGCATCTTTTCTACATTTTCCTCTTCAAGGTATGTTTTATAAACAATTATTTTCAAGTTTTTGCTTAGATTATGCAGAATTTTTGTTAGGGTTTTGATATTTGGGGATTTTCGAATATTTGGGTTGGTTTTCAAAATTGGGTGTATTTTTGTCAAATCTTTTGACTAGGCTGTGTCCCATTTGCTGTTTGTGTATCTGTGTTGGCCCCTTGTGGCATTTTATCATGTATTGAGGGTAGATTTTCTCATGTTCATGCTTAGAGTTCATATGTGCACGTTAAGTGTTTGATAAAATGTCCGAGTGACATTTTTGTGCTTTGTTTAATTCATGTGAGTTCCAATTTATGAATTTCCACATGTTTAACCTTACTTCACTTGGTTTGGTCTTAATTCAAGTGTTTCCTACACTTTGCTCATGATACACATCTAGGCACCCTCTAGGCACACCCCCATGCATCTCATGTTGTACACACATGCATAGCTACTTACTTTCATGCATTGTGCCTATTATTTTCTTGTTTTATATGTTTTTGCATAATCCTTGAGTAGGGTATGATATGCTTTAGAACAGTTGTCATTTGCTTTGGGATTAACTTGAATCTATCAAGTTTTTTTTTTGTTTGTGTGTTATGTTTTGGTGTTTGTGCACTTGTTTCCTTTCTGCTTTGTGAAATTGTGTAGATGTCTCCCACTAAGCATGCAGCTAAGAAGAAACCAACTTCAAAGCGTGCACGCACTGATTCTGATCATTTCAAGTCCGCGGAAGCAGATATGAAGTACAATGACTGCTATAAGGACAAGACAATCATCATGGAGAGAGTGGTTCAGTTAGAAACTCTTGAGGACACTCTCATCCCTGAAGTGTTCAAAGATAGAACTTGGACTAAGCTGCTGAACCCGACTGGGGTTGTCTATTCAGAGATAATCAGGAAGTTGTTCTCAAATGCCACTGTCAACGAAGACTGTATTGAGTGCTGAGTACGACACAAAGAATTCGTGATTACGAGAGAGATCATCCAAGACTTTTTGGAAATACGTCATCCATCTCAGCCAATTACAGTTGCATATAAGGACAGATTGGACTCTACTGCTGAGATGATCACAGCTCTTGGTGGTGAACCGAAGAAATCATCCATGAACACCATCAAATTCTTTCCGGAAATGAGGACACTAAGTTATGTGATGATTCATAATCTGTATCCGGTCACCAATCTCACCACTCTATCTGCTCCGAGAACAAGATTCCTGTATGATCTCTTTACCCATAAGGAGATTAACATTTGTGGCCATATCATGCATGTCCTGAAGAAGAGCATCACAAAGTGGAATTCACGAACTGTGATGCCATTCCCCTCCTTGATCATGGATTGATTGCCAAGGCAAAGCTCAAGCTACCCAGTGGCCTCACAGTTGTTCAGAGGGACTACCCCATTGGTGGTCATACACTGACTAGGAGCACTGCACACATCAAGGGCTCCAAGACTGGTGTGCATACCATCCCACAGCCTCATGTTGAGCAAGATGAGGGTGGAGATACAGAGGAGGAGATTGATAGGTTCACCTCTACTCCAAAACCAACTGCACAGCCATCATCTTCGGCTCCACCACAAGGCTTGAGCAAACTTGATCTATTACTAGCTAAAATGAATCAAATGTCTACAGTGCTGGATTCTCATGTACAGCACACCGTGGACTAGTTTGCATATATTCAAGGACAGATCACCGCACTATCTTCACAGATACAAGACTTGTCTATAGAGCAAGGCTCGAATTCAGAGTTAGATCAGTCCTAGCCCTTTGGCCATTTCGGTTAAAAGGGGGAGAAAATTTTGAGGGGGAGCTGTAGAAGAGCTTGCACAGCGTTAGGGGGAGCATAGTTTAAAACATAGTAACATTGGTTATTGGTCTTACAGACAGTTTTATTCAGTTTCTTTTAGTCTTTATAACTGTTTTATGGCTTTTGTTTAAGCTTTGATACTCTGTTTTTATTTCAGTATAATTTCAGTAGTTCTTTTGTGATATTTTCTATGCTTTGTAGCATGTCTTGTTTGTACCCATGATGCTTTTGTAAGTTTTTAAGGTTTGTTTCCATGCATACTTGTAGGTTGTTATGGTTTGTGCCATGCATATGCAGTGCCTTGCTTATGCAGCCTTTTTTGCTTGTGTACTTGATGTTTAATGTCATACATTTTACTTCAGTACAACACTCTTGTGCCCATGTAGGATTGTTCCTAGATACAAATACTTCGTGTATTTCGCATTGGTTAAGTGTTGGATTTGCAAATGATACTCTTCAAATCAGTTTATCATCTTGCATGTCTAGAAGTTCATTCCTTGTGTGAAGGAGCATAGTGATCGCTTTTGTATAGTGATCGCTTGTTTGATCTTACCATGATCTAGTGTTTCTATTTTATTTTGCTTGATCATGCTTTTATTGCTCCATATACTTTTCAAGTTTTTTTTTTTTTTTTTTTTTTTTTTTTTTTTTTTTTTTTTTTTTTTCTGCATACAATAATGTTATTGTGTTGTTGTGTTTCAGGAGATACTTGTTCATATGTTTCAAGAGCTTATCAGAATCTAGAATTAGGTGTAAGTGAGTTTTGCCTTTGTTCCCAAACTCACGTTTAAGTCTAGAGTCTGTTTTTAGGGTTTTGTCACGAAATAGCCAAAGGGGGAAGATTATAAAGTTGTTATTTACAACTATGTATTTTGTTGGCTTTTATTCCGTGCCAAATTTGATTGTAATCATTATCAATCATTTATACCCTATATCTATTGTGGGATTTGTTGTAAGGGATGTGTGATAGAGAGAGAGTGTGTGAAGACTCAAGCATTTGAAGGCTGAAGAATTCTCACGGGTATGTCGCGACCTAGCTTCCCGTAAAATGAATCATGTGTCATGCACATGCTGGATTGCGAAGAGTCAGGCCAGGTGGAGACAGCTGTGTCTCGCGAGTATCTCGCGGGTAAGGCCTTCCCGCGAGACACCTGCGAGGCAATCTGTTCTGCCAGCCTGTACTGACTGACTCACACTTTCTGTACCTATCTTATATATACCCTCATTACCCACAAATGTTGAGGAATGCTTCAAAGAGAAAACCCTAGCCAAATACATTGGGAATTAGAGATTGCCATCCCCACCTTTCTCTATACACTTGCTTATGGTATCTCCTCAACCCTTCCCTCTCAATTTCCACACCATTGAAAGGTTGATAGCCCAAACACTTACCACACCCTTTGAGAGTGCTGTGTGATATTTTGGTGCTGCTGGGAAGCATTAGAAGAAGCCTGGACTGGCAGATGCAACATGGAGCTTGTTGCAGGATCCGGGGTGCTAGACAAGACACAGTTCCGAGAAGCCTTGTTGGAGTAGCAGCTTGGAGGGCTTAGGTGCATTGGGTAGATTAGGTTTGGAGGGTCTCTTGCTAACCCATGTATCCCAACTGATTGTCTAGTGGATCAATTTCCGCTTGGAGGGCGGCAGAGAGGTTTTTCGCCGAGTTCTTCGGTTTCCTCTTCGAAAACACATCTCGGTGTTTTCTGTGTTTGCATTCTTCTTCCCTACTCTTTTATATTCCATTATATTGTTGTGTTGTTTAGTTTATGGATTAGAGTAGCTTATTTGTTCATCCGCTCGCATTTACACTATTCCGCAATTTGTAGTAAGTTAGTGTAAAATCTATCGAGCCGTAACTTTAATTGGGAGGTCTAAATAGCTCTTGTGTTTTCAACACATTTTTCGAGCTTTCAATGGCTAATTATGAGCTTGGCTTGATATTGAGGCTTTATAGCAAGTCAGGGGTGCTTACAGAATTCGTTTTTGAATAAAAATTGAAGCTTTTAGCTGCTGTATCTCTAGAAAGATGGAAAACTTTAGATTGTTTTTTTGCTTGGATCTTAAGGTGGACTCGTTTAATACTTTAATCATGATTTTGGGTAATTTGTTGACTTAGCTTAATTTGCTAAAGCCTTATAGGCTAAAACGGCACCGAGGGAACTTGCTAAATTTACCAAATTCGTCAGAGATCATTTACTAAAGCTAGCATGCTTCTCATGGCTAAAAAGGGTTCGGTCAAATTTTCAGACACAGTAGCAACTCATAAGTGTCTTTTTGTTTTGTGCGTGTTAAGTGCCCAACACGTAGACTTGTTCAGGGGATCCTAAATTTTGCAAGTGTCAACAGCCAATTTAGAAACATTAAAATTGGTCCCATGCTAAACTCAAAATAGTCCCAATTTGTATCCTCCAAATACTATTCTACTTTAACCCATCAAAATACATAGGCTTGAGTCAGCCTTAAAATATTACAAATTGGTGATCCCAAAGAATTGGGCTTTACTTCGCGAGGACCTGTTGGACCTTTAGCAAAAATAGCATCAACACTCCCAATCCTCACTTCCATTCTACTCCATCCACTCTTAAAAATTATGGCCCCTTGAGTTGATACTATGTTCTATTGAGCAAGTCAAGTGAGAGTTGTGTTAAATGACTACAGAGATATATAATGTGGGCGAATTTTTTGGTCTTTTGAAACCTGTTGACATTTGATGTGATAAAAATAGGTTCGGAAGATTATTGTCCTACAATGTGTGCTCCACAATTTGACCTGAAATAAGTCATTCCAGCAACTTTGCGCTGGACTAGCAACATCCATTGGCATGTACAAACCGTTTAAATTCCCAAAATTTCTCGAATTCCTCAATGCCACACAATTTTTCAACACTTGGTGGTCTCCTTATGCTACATTCTTACTTACCTTTTGCTCCCAAAAAAAAAAAAAATTACTACATTCTTTAACAACAATTATGCTATCCTGAATGCATTGAAGGCCATTGGACAACCATGACCATTTGACCTGGTAGAAAATGAGAAGAAACTTGCCAACCTTCCTTCTCCTGAAGAAGTAAGAATGCAAATCTTCCGTACCATTTTTTTGTAATTCACTTTATGTTCTACCAATCGCAACTTGCCATGTATTTGTTTAACTTATAAAATAAAAAAATAAATAAATAAATAAACACATAACAAGTTGTGATTAGTGGAATATAAAGTAGAACAAAAAATGTGGTACAGAGGATTTGTGTTCAATAAGTAGAGGCATCACAAGTGAATTCCCTATCACTATATGTTTGCGTTAAGGATTAGCATTATATCCATATTTCTTTATAGTAGTGATGAATGATCTCATTAGATAAACTTAAGATAAAATCCCTTGTTGTATGCTTTTTGTAGATGATATATTTTTAATGGATGAAACTAGACGTGGAGTTAACATTTAGTTAGAAATTTGGAGTGATGTTTAGAATCTAAATTCTTCCGACTAAGTACTTCTAAAACAAAATACATGAAATGGAAGTTAAATAAAAGTAGAAATAATGATGAAGGAGTTGTATTGTTGTAGACTTGATGATCAAGAAATAACAATGAGTGAAAACTATCGTACATTAATAATTTATGATCAAGAGATTGAACAGGATGTGAATTGATAGGTTTTTAGACCCCTTAACCCAACCAGATTAACCTAGTTAATTAGCCAAGTGATTAACTTAGTCAAATTATGCAAATATAGGTTATCACAGTCAAACAATCATATCAAGAATATAAAACAGCAGAAAAATAAATAACACAAGATATAATGACCTAGGAACCCACACAGTAAAAACCTGGGGAGGATTTGATCTAACTATCCTCAAAGTAAACTTGAATCCACTATCTTGAAAGAATCGAAGTTCATACAAAAGGACTTACAAGCTCCCCGCTTGACTTCCTAATGCTACCCACTAGTAGAACTTACTAACACGACCATGTACAAGCTCTGAATTTACGGACTCCTTCTTTCTTGGATTCTCCAGCAAGTATAAGCACCCACGCTTGTTATTCTTTAAGTTTCAATGCCAGCAACTGAGTTGATCATCATGATGTTGAAGTAATCTCTAACTTGAAAACCTTAAGTTTATGTGAAGGAAGGCTCCTCAAAGATCTCACAAGAGATTCACACAAACCGCAAAGTATGAGTAACAATACACCCAGAGCAACTCTCAAAAACATGACTAGGGTCTTGCCTTATATACCTAGGACAAAAACAAAAAACCTAAAATGTTTAATGAGATAGGGCTGAGTTGGAAATTCTATAGAAAAAACATTCTAGCCGACTTTCAATTGATCGAGCTAAGCCAATATGCACCAATGCATCTGCAGCCTCTTGATTTCAACTTTACATGAATTACACAACTTTGAGCAAGCCTAAACAAGACTAAACAACCTGTTTTGATCATGAGTTGCCAACATTACACATTAGAGTTCTAAATACATTAAATCCTCAGTCTTTAGAACCTAACATGAATCATAGGGTAGGAGCTGGGTAAATAAAGTAGAGAAGTGCAATAGGAGTGTTGTGTAATCATAAAATACTTTCTTTTTTTTTATATATATATAATAATAATAGAATACATATTATGTTTAATAGAAAATTTTGTAAAATCACTAAGACCAACTATGTTCTATAGTAATGATTTTGGGGTTGTTAAGTACCAATATCTTCATAAAATGAATGTAGCTAAAATACAAATATTAAGACGGATAAGTAAAAACAGAAGAATAAGATTCAAAATGAAGAAATTCACTTAAAGATATGTGTGAGCACCCCTAAATGTGATCTTTGAATGTCAACATGTCATGTGAGTTACTTTTTTGGTAGTATCCTAGTGTGAGTCCATCTGCTTGGACTTATAATACATTACTAACTCTAGGTTAATGTTCTTTTTTATTGGATTTTATGGTGTGTCTTTATGATAGAATCTCATTCTCTCTCCCTTATGTGTGCATGTTTTTTTATTTCTCAAAAAAAAAAAAAATCTAAGGTTAGGGTTTGTGGGTAATGTGGGTATATATAAGTAGGACAGAAAATGTGTATCAGAAGGCAGGCTGGCAGAACAGAATGTCTCGCAGTGTCTCGCGAGAAGGCCTTACTCGGAGATACTTGCAGACAAAGCTTCTCCATCCTGCCTGACTCTTCGCATTCTAACAAGGCATATGAGTCACTTCGCGAGATGCTAGTCGCGACATACCCGAAAATCTTCAGTCTTCAATGCTTGAGTCTTCACACACTCTCTCTCTATCACATACCTTACAAAAATCCCAAATAAATAAGGGTAAAAATGATTGAAAATATTACAATCAAATTTGGCACGGAATAAAAAGCAAACAAAACATAGTTGTAAATAACAACTTTACACCTGCTTCTATACTATACTATGGCCCATATGCTATGTACCTAGCTAGATACATGCATCCTTCTTAAACTAATACCTATAAGGCTATAACTAACATTTTAGTATATAGAAAAAGATGGACCTTTTTTTATTTATATATATATATTTTTTTGAGTTTGTTTGTGGGGGTAATGGAGTAGTAATATGTTGTTAGTTTGTTACCCCTTATGGTATATATGGGTTAAAAAATTGTAACGTAGTTTTGGCTTTTCGTTTCAATACAATTTTTAAGCCTAATGATGTGTTATAATTACTATTTTACCCCCAAAGATATGGATGTGCTAAAAATTTGTGACGTTTTTATAGTCTTTTCATTTCTTTTATGATTTGCTTGAAAAGATAGTTTTAGTGCTTATATATATATATATATATGAGAGAGAGAGAGAGAGAGAGAGAGAGAGAGAGAGAGAGAGAGAGAGAGAGAGAGAGAGAGAGAGAGAGAGAGAGAGAGAGAGAGGGAGGGGAATTTGATGAAGTTGTTAAAGTGGATAAGTGAATGATGTTTAAAGGCATTTGGTACACACTCAGAAAAATAATGACATGAGGAAAACAGCATGATTTACTGTTGTTGGTACTGTTTTTGCTTCCTACGTGCTTCATTTTGTTTTGTCTATAATAATTTTTATAATCTTTACCGCGTTTTGCATTGCATGCTTTGTCTAAAGACTAAAGTTTAAACAAAAATTATATTGTAAGAAATTATTAAAGGACCCAAGAAAAAATGGACGAAAGAAAGAGTAAGAGGGATTCAGGGACTTTGTTTTACGAAAGTGAGCATTAGGACGAGCCGCAAAACAGAAAATGACCTAACAAGGGAAGACCGTTGGCTTCGAAATCCAATTGCTGTCTTGGTCGTGCTGTTCCTTCCTGGCTAATGTCTGCCATGTAGAAAAGGAAGAAAGAAAATGTAGTATAATGCTGTAGAATGAGAAAATAGTAAGATATGAGCAAATTGGTTATATAGATTCTTGGTTAAAATACATTTTGGCAATTTCAAATTAATTTAGTTTTGCTATCAACTTGATCCATGGAATTTCAAATTAGTTATTTTAATGCCCAAGTACATAATTGTTTAATGTAGTCATCTTTCTTGCAATGCATGGGACTCATGACTTTATTAATTCTTGTTGATAGTTTTATATATGATAAAATACTATTTTGGTCCTTAAATTTAACCAAAAATTTTTTTTTTCATTCCAAAACTATAAGAAATTCATTTTTTTCTTTTAAACTATTAAACAATTCTCCTTTCATTCCTTAAATATTGAAATGTTTTATTTATGTCTTTAAACTTTAAAAATATCTTTTTCATCCCTAAGCTATTGAAAACTATTCTTTTTTCATCCCTATTTTTGTTACTAAACTATTGAAAAAACTCTTTACAAAGTTATAGAATTGAAAAAAAAAATAATCAAAGTTTAGGGACAAATTTTTTTTTTAAAGAAAAGTTTAGAGACCATAATATTATTTTACAATTTTATATATATATGAATGATAGTTTTTCATTTTATCTAAATGATTCCTTTATAGAGTTGATGCCACTTGTAGCTCTACATGTATTGTTCATTATTGCACACAAAAAATAAAAATTATACTTGAAAAAGTAAATGTTTATATACACAATTATTTTCAAGTTAACATGTTTTCACCTCCCTAAAAAAATATTGAACATCCACTTGAGAATCTCAAGAATTTGGATGCAACAAAAGTAGAGTAATGCTAATATCTATGTCATTTTTACAACCAACTCTAGATGGCAAGCTGTTACAAGTTTTAAATTGGGTCCACAATTGACATCACATTTTTGTCTATCAGTAACAGCTTGACACCAAAAANCTTGAATAAAAATTGAAGCTTTTAGCTGCTGTATCTCTAGAAAGATGGAAAACTTTAGATTGTTTTTTTGCTTGGATCTTAAGGTGAACTCGTTTAATACTTTAATCATGATTTTGGGTAATTTGTTGACTTAGCTTAATTTGCTAAAGCCTTATAGGCTAAAACGGCACCGAGGGAACTTGCTAAATTTACCAAATTCGTCAGAGATCATTTACTAAAGCTAGCATGCTTCTCATGGCTAAAAAGGGTTCGGTCAAATTTTCAGACACAGTAGCAACTCATAAGTGTCTTTTTGTTTTGTGCGTGTTAAGTGCCCAACACGTAGACTTGTTCAGGGGATCCTAAATTTTGCAAGTGTCAACAGCCAATTTAGAAACATTAAAATTGGTCCCATGCTAAACTCAAAATAGTCCCAATTTGTATCCTCCAAATACTATTCTACTTTAACCCATCAAAATACATAGGCTTGAGTCAGCCTTAAAATATTACAAATTGGTGATCCCAAAGAATTGGGCTTTACTTCGCGAGGACCTGTTGGACCTTTAGCAAAAATAGCATCAACACTCCCAATCCTCACTTCCATTCTACTCCATCCACTCTTAAAAATTATGGCCCCTTGAGTTGATACTATGTTCTATTGAGCAAGTCAAGTGAGAGTTGTGTTAAATGACTACAGAGATATATAATGTGGGCGAATTTTTTGGTCTTTTGAAACCTGTTGACATATGATGTGATAAAAATAGGTTCGGAAGATTATTGTCCTACAATGTGTGCTCCACAATTTGACCTGAAATAAGTCATTCCAGCAACTTTGCGCTGGACTAGCAACATCCATTGGCATGTACAAACCGTTTAAATTCCCAAAATTTCTCGAATTCCTCAATGCCACACAATTTTTCAACACTTGGTGGTCTCCTTATGCTACATTCTTACTTACCTTTTGCTCCCAAAAAAAAAAAAAATTACTACATTCTTTAACAACAATTATGCTATCCTGAATGCATTGAAGGCCATTGGACAACCATGACCATTTGACCTGGTAGAAAATGAGAAGAAACTTGCCAACCTTCCTTCTCCTGAAGAAGTAAGAATGCAAATCTTCCGTACCATTTTTTTGTAATTCACTTTATGTTCTACCAATCGCAACTTGCCATGTATTTGTTTAACTTATAAAATAAAAAAATAAATAAATAAATAAACACATAACAAGTTGTGATTAGTGGAATATAAAGTAGAACAAAAAATGTGGTACAGAGGATTTGTGTTCAATAAGTAGAGGCATCACAAGTGAATTCCCTATCACTATATGTTTGCGTTAAGGATTAGCATTATATCCATATTTCTTTATAGTAGTGATGAATGATCTCATTAGATAAACTTAAGATAAAATCCCTTGTTGTATGCTTTTTGTAGATGATATATTTTTAATGGATGAAACTAGACGTGGAGTTAACATTTAGTTAGAAATTTGGAGTGATGTTTAGAATCTAAATTCTTCCGACTAAGTACTTCTAAAACAAAATACATGAAATGGAAGTTAAATAAAAGTAGAAATAATGATGAAGGAGTTGTATTGTTGTAGACTTGATGATCAAGAAATAACAATGAGTGAAAACTATCGTACATTAATAATTTATGATCAAGAGATTGAACAGGATGTGAATTGATAGGTTTTTAGACCCCTTAACCCAACCAGATTAACCTAGTTAATTAGCCAAGTGATTAACTTAGTCAAATTATGCAAATATAGGTTATCACAGTCAAACAATCATATCAAGAATATAAAACAGCAGAAAAATAAATAACACAAGATATAATGACCTAGGAACCCACACAGTAAAAACCTGGGGAGGATTTGATCTAACTATCCTCAAAGTAAACTTGAATCCACTATCTTGAAAGAATCGAAGTTCATACAAAAGGACTTACAAGCTCCCCGCTTGACTTCCTAATGCTACCCACTAGTAGAACTTACTAACACGACCATGTACAAGCTTTGAATTTACGGACTCCTTTCTTGGATTCTCCAGCAAGTATAAGCACCCACGCTTGTTATTCTTTAAGTTTCACTGCCAGCAACTGAGTTGATCATCATGATGTTGAAGTAATCTCTACCTTGAAAACCTTAAGTTTATGTGAAGGAAGGCTCTTCAAAGATCTCACAAGAGATTCACACAAACCGCAAAGTATGAGTAACAATACACCCAGAGCAACTCTCAAAAACATGACTAGGGTCTTGCCTTATATACCTAGGACAAAAACAAAAAACCTAAAATGTTTAATGAGATAGGGCTGAGTTGGAAATTCTATAGAAAAAACATTCTAGCCGACTTTCAATTGATCGAGCTAAGCCAATATGCACCAATGCATCTGCAGCCTCTTGATTTCAACTTTACATGAATTACACAACTTTGAGCAAGCCTAAACAAGACTAAACAACCTGTTTTGATCATGAGTTGCCAACATTACACATTAGAGTTCTAAATACATTAAATCCTCAGTCTTTAGAACCTAACATGAATCATAGGGTAGGAGCTGGGTAAATAAAGTAGAGAAGTGCAATAGGAGTGTTGTGTAATCATAAAATACTTTTTTTTTTTTTATATATATAATAATAATAGAATACATATTATGTTTAATAGAAAATTTTGTAAAATCACTAAGACCAACTATGTTCTATAGTAATGATTTTGGGGTTGTTAAGTACCAATATCTTCATAAAATGAATGTAGCTAAAATACAAATATTAAGACGGATAAGTAAAAACAGAAGAATAAGATTCAAAATGAAGAAATTTACTTAAAGATATGTGTGAGCACCCCTAAATGTGATCTTTGAATGTCAACATGTCATGTGAGTTACTTTTTTGGTAGTATCCTAGTGTGAGTCCATCTGCTTGGACTTATAATACATTACTAACTCTAGGTTAATGTTCTTTTTTATTGGATTTTATGGTGTGTCTTTATGATAGAATCTCATTCTCTCTCCCTTATGTGTGCATGTTTTTTTATTTCTCAAAAAAAAAAAAAATCTAAGGTTAGGGTGAAGAGATGAGTTGTCACTTTTTTTAAGTCCAATCCAAGAACCACTTTGACCCTATGTATAGATTTAAATTAACAAGACTTTATTCTAGAGTAGGGGTGTCAATGTTCGACTCAACCCACGAACAAGACACGAACCCAACACGAGTTTTACGAATTAGGGTTGGGCCTTAATGGGTTTCGATCGGGCCTTAATGGGTTTGGGTCATAAATGGGTCGACTCGAAAGTAACACGATAAGAAACATGTCATAAGTGGGTCAACTTACGTAACCTGTAATAAACATGTTTGACACTCCAATTTATTTGTGTCAACCTAATATGACCCACTTAACCCAACCCGTTTAACTTATATAATAAATAAATATTTATTTTATTTTAGATTTATCAAATACCTTTTATATCCAACATATATTTTAAATTAAAAAAAGAAAGTGAGTAATTACAAAAACTTACAATGGATATAATTGGAAATTGAAACTTTACAAACCCTAGATCTCTAAACCCTACAAACCCTAAATTTCTAAACCTTTTTATAAATATCTAATTTTATTTTTTTATTTCAGTTGTACTACTTACTCTACTATCTTATAGTCTCATGCCCAGTTCTTAAAGTCAAAGTCTCAAATTGGTTATTACTCTCTCTCTCTCTCTCTCTCTCTCTCTCTCTCTCTCTCTCTCTCTCTCTCTCTCTCTCTCTCTCTCTCTCTCTCTCTCTCTCTCTCTCTCTCTCTCTCATATGTTTAGTGAGTTTTAGAATTAAAGAAAACCATTTTCTTGGTGTTTCAAAATTCTATAGTAATTTTTCCTGCAGAATGTTTTTGTTTCATAAACTTTAGTCTACTGTTTGCTCTAATTCTTTCAATATTGATGCTTAGCATTTGGCGAGTTCTGAGGATATTATATTTTTGTTAACTATGTTATTTTATTTTTGTTAAACTATGTTATTTTGAATTTGGGTTGAAGTGTATGCACTGTTTTTGGGATGTAAAAAAAAGTATTTCTAGATTGATGTTATATTTAATATTATGCAAGTTGAAATGAGTTGTGTTACATTCGTGTCAACCTAACACGACTCGTTTATTAAGCGTGTCAAATTGATCAGGTTAGGATTGAGCTATTTAGTCGAATACCCCTACCTTGACACGACATGAACTCGACACGCTAACTTTAATTGACACCCCTAGTCTGGAGTTAGAGCATAGATTTAAGAAGGGTTTAGACACTCAATTTTGCCTAACCAATCAATTAGCTTCCACTTGTGTTACATGCACCTCTTTTTATTTAAGAAAAATATTAAGGAGATTCTATATTCATTTTTTGAGAAACAAAAGGGTTTAGAGAGAGAGAGAGAGAGAGAGAGAGAGAGAGAGAAGTTGGCAAATTTTATCTTGCTACCTTTACTCACACAATTAATTTTTAAGAGGTAGGATGCTCATCAACCTTAAATACCTTTAACAAGAGGGATAATTTAAGTAGAATTGATTACAAACAAGGACAAAGTATATTTAATTCAAAACAGTCATGAAATGGTAATATTGTTATCCTCGGGTTTAGTCTAAGATAGGGGTTATAGGTAATTTCTCTGTCTAGAAAAAAATGTCTCCTTCAATCTAGGGGCTTCTTGGCTTTATATAATTAGCAAAGATGTATTTGAACCCTACATTTGGACGGTTAGGATTAGATTTTCCTGATACTTGTCCTATCAGGGTCTTACTAGAAAGTTTTTACACTGAGGTATGAACTGCATGGAATCATGGATACTGTTCATAAGTCATTTCCTCATTAATACAGCCAGCTAAGTGGTTGCAGTACATTTAATGCGGAGGGGATGGTTGCTTTATCCCTCCTCTTTCCTTTCTTCTTTGTTCAACACCAAGTAACTCTTTTCACCCTCGGTCTGCACCCAACTTACTTTAGCTTTGGTTCTTGGCTTGCTGAGAGTAAGTTGGCGTCCTCAAAGTCCTCGTCTATTGTAGTCTTTTTGCTTTTGCACAAGGTCGCTAGTATTTTTCCAAGGACATTTTGTTGCTGTTTCTTGAGATTTGTTTCCTCGGTACCGTCCTTAATCACTTTATTTGTATTCTTAGATTCTTGTCCCCTCACAAAATATATATATATATATATATATTTCTCTCATTTAAAATGATAAAAGAGAAGTTAGTTTTTAATTAAAACAAGTCAATGTTATTATGGACATATATTCGATTTACTTGAATATTCTTGGACAATGTTTTTTTATGTAAAAAAAAAAAATAGTTATTCTGAAATATATATACTACCTTTTTTAAAATTTAAACCTAGTTTATCAAAATTCATATAAAATAAATTGCACTGAATAATGTAAAAAACCTCTCAATCAACGCCTAAAGTTCTGCTTCTAGGAACTTGTACATTTTGGATACATGCATTTATACATTTAATATGAGCACACGTATTAACCCCCGTAATTCACGCGGCGGCGGGACCTTGTATTTAGTTCCTATATATTGACATTGAAAATTACTTGTCAACGACGTAAGTCATAAAATACAAATGAAGAAAGAATCAAAAACCCTAATCGAAGAAGACTTTAGTACATTACAAGAGATGGTTTCAAATACGCTGGGTATCGGTTCCACGATGAAGTTATGACTACTATTATCTGTTTAGTGATAAAATCCAAAATTTTTACAGTATAAAGGCGAAAGTAAAATTCATGCAAACTATAAGGATAGATCAAACATTACTTTAGTATTTACTTTTGTAATCCTTAAGTTTTAAAAAACTATTTTATCTCATACAAATGACATAAAGAAATAACAAGAAAATGGTAAACTCCTAGGATGTTTGAAAATAATGACATGTGACAATCTAATCTAATCTAATACTATATATAATAGCAGAAGCCTTTTACCAGGTGCTGACACGTAAGGCAAAATAACCCCTTAAAATACTGACACGTGTAGATTTAATCTTAAAAAATTCGTACGGTGTATCACTTGCTTGGTAACGGTACAACATTTAAAAAAGCGCACGATACATTGTTTGGTAACTCTAACACACCGTTTAAAAGCAATAAACTATAATGTTTCACTACGTGAAAATACTGTTTGGAGGCCTCCTGGTATAAAAGGAAACTAACCGCTTAAAAAAGAAAAAAAAAAAGAAAAAAAAAGAAAGATTGCTACGGAGAAAAGAGAGACAGATCGAGAGAAAAGAGAGAGAGAAATAGAGAGGCGGAGATAGAGAGAAGGGCGCCTCTGCCATCATCGTAATGACGCCTCTGCCATCAGCGTAAGGGCGCCACCCAGATCTTCTGCCATAACCGTAACCCTCCATTCACTACCCAACTATCGGAATCGCTAGGTAAAGTTCTATTTTAAATTTAAAAATTTAGGGTTTTTGGTTTTTATTTGGAGAATCAGTTTGGTGTTAATTATGATTTAGATTGGTATTTTTGGTCAGATTTCGTTTTGATTAATAGATTGGCATTTTGGGTCAGAAATAGAGAGAGGCGATGAAACAGAGAGAGGCCGAGAAAGAGAGAGGCGATGAAATAGAGAGAGGATGAGGCCTGGGACAAGGAGGAAGAAACAAAGAAAGAGGTAGAACGGTAAACACTGCATCGATTGGGCACCGTACATTGTTCTGTTTTTTTTTTTTCCCCATTTTTTAGATTTGGGTATGAAATGTTACTTTTGATTGAGTTTTTTTGTTGGATAGGTTAGATTTGATTCGTTTTTGTTTTGGGTTTTTGGATTCTCTGTCAAAACGTTTTTTTGTCAAATTTATAAACATGCAAAAACTCTCTACTGTTTTTTGTTTTCTGAAACTTCTCACCGTTGAGTTTCCCCTGTTGACGTCTAGGATTCTTCTTTGACCCCTTTTGAAAAATAGCCGGCTTTATTCTCTTTCTTTGATGCTTTCGTCTCAAATTATCATCTCTGGTTCTTACAAAAACAAAACAGTCGTTCTGTCATTTTTTTTCTACAGTTTGGCGTGGACTACAAAAAAGCATAGGCGTAGGGGAGATGGAGAGACATCTCAGGCCAGCACCACTGTCGGACTCTAACCACCAAAAAAATTGCATCCCTCAACCGGCGGTACACTGTTACAGGGTGAGTTTTCTTTTTTTGCTTTATTGTTTTTTTTTTTTTTTTCATTTTTTTTTAATTATAAATTTTTAAAAGAAAAAACCAAAATCTTACTATAAAAAAGATTTATGTTTGGTAGTTATGGTATTTGCTTTGCTTTGATTTAGGCATTTCGGTTATTTATGGTATCAATAATGGTTTTTCCCTCAACCAAACCTTAAACCCATTCTTTCAACACAGACAAGCAAAAGAAATAATGTGGCTTTATCATATGGCTGATTAAGCAAACAGGTTCACTATTTTTCCTACCATTCTGTCACCATGTCGAAACCTTTACCGGTAAGGTTTTTTGATTTGTTTTAAAATATTATCATTTAAATATGATTTAGGCTTGGGGATTTCAATTGAATTGATTTTGATTTAGGCTCAGGTTTGGGTATGTAATTTTTGGAATGTTAAATTCTTTAAAATAAATCATGTTTAAGGTTTCAGATATGCTCTTGATTTTTTATTTTTTTATTTGTTCTTCACAATGTTCTTTAAAATATATGTTTCCTTAAATTTGAAGTTAATTAGTTTATTTAGTCCAACTCAAGTACGGAATAACTTTTTATTTATTTATTTATTGTTATTGTTACAAGGATAGATTTTTTAGCTATCTGAATTCTGGGCTGTACATGAACCACTAACAAATGCAGAATCAAGGTTTGATTCGTTGTGGTCCAAAACTTCATTTTTCAAATTGAAATTTTCACTGAACTTCTGCATTACTTTTTACAATTCAACCCATATTTTCAATGTTTTCTTAGGCTTCGTTTGCAGTATTTCTTTCATCTTTCTCTGCTGCAATTTAAAATTGCTATGCTTTTTTTTTTTTTTTTTGAGCAATCAGAAATAATGGCTGCAATTATATGGATTGTCCTCTTTGCACAAGAGATTGTATGAAATTATTGCTCTTCATAGATTATACAAATATTGTCAAAATATTTTTGCAAACCACACAAATTGGTTTGCATTTGGCCAACTACAAGTTTTGGTATGAATTTAAAAAATGACCAGCTCATATAAATTAAATTTTAGGAGTGTCAACTTTCCTAGAAGTTCGTGCCCTCTTATGTTAATAGACTATAATTTTCATACTTGAGGAAAATTAATCTTTAATTTCATTAATTTAGTTTCTGTTGTCTTAAGTAGCATGGGCTCGATGAGTTTCTTAGAGGAATCCACACATTTTACAAGATTCCACTCAACGGCATTATTTCAACTTAGCTCTTTGAACAATATTACGTATTATTTGCATTTCCTATTGCATACTAAAGTTAAGGACACTATGCTTTGCTGATGAAATAGACCACCTCATATGTTCTGAAAATAAAAAACACAAGAACATGATTTGATTGTTATAGTTGCTTTTATTAGTTTAAATTTTAAAGAGGATTCTCCTTGCTATTACTTTTTGGCTTTTATTATACTTTTATAGAAGCTATTATATTCAGCTGTACCATGCTTTGCTAAATCTGGTACAAATATTTCAAATATGTGATAGAAATTATCATATACAAGGTACTTTCTCCGTTTCTTTTTTACCTTTTACAATTCAGTGCACATGCCAAGTCTTAATGGTATTGATAATTGCTATATATTATCTTAGTTCATACTCTGTTAAGAGCATACCCAACTGCCTATTGAAAAAAAAAATGCGTTGTCTCACCAAAAGTCCATTTGATTTATTTTACATTACTACTCTTACAAGAGTCCTTACATCACATTCTTTATTTTACAATACACCATATTAAAATAATATATATTTTTTTTTTACACCTAACACAAGTCATGCGTGTTTGAGTGACAGAAAAAGAATTAAAAAGGATTATGTGTGTTTGAGATGAGAGATTGAGTAAGAGAGAGAATAAACAAAGGAAAAGAAAGAATGCATAGGCTATACAGTATCATCTAAAGATACATGATACTATAAGAATGTTTAAATTTTGCTACAGGAATGCGAGACTGGTTATGTAAGGCTTCTTTTTCCTATTTTTATTTTTATTTATTTATTTTTTATTTATGTAAATCTTTACATACTTTGCATTTCACCCAGTTTTAAAGGACCAGATGAGCATAGAAGTAATACAATGTTTGAATGGATTATATAAAAGATCTCAGATTTAGTAAGAGATCTCAGATTTAGTTAAGAGATCTCAGATTTAGTATTAAGAAGAAGAGTACTAATTTTGAGAAAATCTTAGCGTAAAAGAGAAAAATGATGAAGTGTTTGGCTTAGCTGTTGTGGCTGTGATTTACTTCTTACCAATTATTATATTGCTGTTTGAACCTAACAGAATTTGTATTGCTTTTTTATTTCTTTGGATTCGTTGGTCAAAATATTTTGGTACCGTTTGATTTTGTAATTATGATATTGAAATATGCTATCATGATCTATATGTCTTATTAATTTTCTACTTAAAAAGTATCTACCAGTGGGTTATAGAATGAGTTAATGGAGTTTCATGATTTCATTCATTAGTATTTTAAAGAAGTTATTTACAGAATATTGTGTATATAAGTGCAAGAGTTCTTAACTCTCACTTACCATTCATCTAATAGTGAATAGGCCATTCTGATTTTATTGTGTCTGTAAGCTTTTGGAATTTTGTGTACATAAATTTATTTTATCAGTAGAATAAGTACATTAATGCCTCTATGCTTTGATTGAGATTTCCTTGATCTATTGATACATGGGTGAAGAGGGATGTTTGATTGTAAAAGGGGAGAGTTTTTATTTTGTTTTTGATATGATTTGTAGTGTAGTTTATGATCTGGGTTCAGTTCAGAAACTGAGGCCCCACTTGGTTGATGCCAAAAAATAAAATACGTGGATAAAACATATAAATTAATATATGTAAATATAAATGAAGTTCAGAAGCCAAAAATGCTACTCAGAGATAACAGAGGACTTTGTTTTTATCACTTTTCAGAACTATACTATAATCTCTAACATGTAACTTTTTGAATTCTGAACTAAATTTTATGGGGTGTGTATGGTTGTGGTGTAGTGGGTATTCTTTGCTTAGGGATCCGTAGTACACAAAGGACTTAACAATGATTTGGTCATTTAGTTGACTCCTTTTGCTGCCAGTCTGTACTTGCTGTCATGCTAGCAACATGGTTTTCAGACTCGGACCGGACCGTACGGTCCGACCGGGATAACCGGAAACCTCTCACTAACACGGTTTTTTTAACCACCAGAACCGTTCCATGCACAAAAAGCACGAAACCGTTCGAGCCGCGGTTGAACCGCCGGGATTTGAGAACCGTGAACGGTTCTCACGGTTCAGATCAACGCTTAAAAAAAAAAATATATATATTACAAGCTCACAGCACCTTATCACCATGGTTGAACCTTCAACCACTATGAGATGCTGTCAAACATTGAAAATATTGAGATCCCATCATCTTTATCTCCCTAGCTCTGTCTCTCGTTTGTTCTCTGTCCAGAACTTTTTTTCTTAATCTTCTTCTCTTTCTCTCCCTGTCTTGTTTTCCTGCCTCTACTCCGTCTAGATGGTGCGTAAATTGGTTTAAAAAAACTAAAGAAAGGTAAAAAAAAAAAAAAAAAGGCATGAACTGGGAAGTTGGAGACTGGAGTGACGGAAGAAATGAAGGTGTGGTGTAGAAATGAAGGAGCGACGGAAGAAATGAAGTTAGAAGATAAAAGAAGGTAAAAGAAATAAATATGTAGAAAGTTAGACTCTGACTTGGTGCAGAGATTTTTTTTAAAGGTGTGGTGGAGATTAACTTGGGAAATGGAAGCCTTGAGAAATAAAATAAATAAATTAAAAAAAAGGTAAAGTTGATCCAAACGTGATGTGTTGCTGTGGAGTGGCAGGTGGAGGGGGGAATAAAAAGTAAAAGATTTTAAATTTGTATTGGGTTAGAAAGAGAAATGTTATGCTTATTATATTTTTAAAAATTTATTGAGTTGTTATTAATTATTGTTATTGGAACAAAAAAGTAATTTCAATGATACATTTAAATTTAAATCAATCTATAATTTGTTGTAAAAATATTATAGGCGTAGATATTCTAGATTAGAAATTAATGTAATGATATTTTTACTTAATATTTTTATAATATTTATACAATGAATTCTTGTATTAGATTAATATTTAAAGTAACGATAATTCTCTAAATGAATTAGACTATTTTAGTTAATTTTTTTATTTTTTTATTAATTTAATGTTTTTTATATATTTAAAATAATTATTAAATTAATTATGACGTCATTACGGTTCGACTTCGGTTCGACCTCGGTTCAACCTCAAAAACCTTGAACCTCTCTCTTTTACGGTTCAATGAACGGTCCGGATTTGAAAACNCTCTACATTGCAGTTAATTGTGTTGCACCCCACTTCTTTGTTTTTACTTTTTATAGGTTTTTGTTTTTGGTATTTCTTTCCTCCCTTTCAGATAGCATTAGGTAGGACTTAAATTCTTGTGAGTTATGACTGCATTTCAAGATCCAGAAATAAGAAGACAGTTTTGTGGGTTGGTAGTAAGTGGTGAACATCATGAGTGCGTACTTTTGTGGACAAAATAATCTCCTTTAATACACCGCCAATGAGGTATGCCATGAGAACAACGTGTACACGTCATGAGCATATCGTGAAAGTCTCTACCATGGTCTTAAAAAGATAAGCACCCCCTCATCCCAACCTGTTGGAATTTCTTGTTTGTTTCTATGAAATCGACCTCCCTAGAATGCACATATTGAATATTGAGAAACTAAAATCATTACTATGAAGAATATAAAACGAGAATTATTGAGATATTACGTACGTGAGTGAAGGTTTTTTGTGATGGAAATTGAATTACTGAGCTGAAGATGAAGATAATATCATAATATCTACATTTCTTCATGAACAAACAAGTATAATAATCATGTAAAGCATTTGGACATTTCCACATCCTATTCCATCATGATCAATCTTTATTCTACCTCACATGTATATTGCGTTTGCCATTATAATCGACCAGTCCTTATTCTAGGTAGCTAATCTTGTTCAAAGCATTTTTAATCAAAGTTTTATTCCTAAAGATCTTAATTGTACCCCTGTAGTTTCATTGGTTTTACCAATTAATCTATACTAGAAATTGATTTTCTACAATTTTATATGTTTCAAATGCATGATGATGCCACTCTCTAGAGATTGGCAAGTTGAAGTTAAGCATATATATAATGAAGCCAGATAAGCCAATTGTTGAGCTAATCATCCGGCATTAATGGGTGACCAACTTTTACATTCTTTTGTATCTACTTGCAAGACTTTACCTCTTGTATAATATTCTTTATTATATGATTGTATATTTAATCTTTTACGTATAAAAAATTGTGTTTGCACTTTTTCTCTTTTTCTTTGAGAAATCCTTTGAGTATGCAAAACAACCCAATTATTTGATTTTGGAGATGAAGCTTTGAAAAATCTTGTACCTACTTCACTTAGGTTTCTCATGCATAATTGCTGGTGCTCTTTAACTGTTTAATAAGTAAGACTGTTGAAGTTATTGTGATTTTGATATGAGAGCAACCAAGTCCCAGGTGTTTAAAATTTTATACTTTAGAGAGCACAACTTGGCTTTGAATTAAAATTTTCCTAGAATTGAAGAATGTGATTTACACGTGGAGTGCAACATGTAAATGAGTCTGGATTCCGATTAGATTTAAGGGCAATCAATGAGATTCGTCATGTGAATTTTTTTCTAATTTGATTAGGTTCTACCCTAAGAATAATAATAATATTTTAGTTTTCTAGCTAATTTCATGGCGTCCATTTGGATAATGCTTTTTACTATTTGCTTATTTCTTTACCTTAGAATTACTTTAGTAAATCATATTATATATTGTTGCTTTTCGAAGATTATATTATATATTTTGTTTAGTGACTAACCTTCCAAAACTTCGATGTGCTGTTGTAGAAATTGCGGTGGACTAAATTATGCAAATCAAAATTGTTGAAAGTGCTGTCTATTTGGAATCCCCAAGAGCTTTATATGAAGTATTTAGTTGAAAAGAACTGAAGTTGCAATAGAGTCCATCCGCAAAGCTTGGGTAGTGCTTATGACGTTTGCCATGATATCTGCCTTGGCAAATCATGACCTTGAGAATTCATCATTGATCATCGATCTTCTCTCTCTCTCTCTCTCTCTCTCTCTCTCTCTATATATATATATATATATATTAAAGAATAGATTGATAATTATCCAGTCTTGTCGGTTTCGGGTTGTATTGGGTCGATTTCGGGTTTCATCGTGGGGCCGATTTTGGCCTGATCCGGCAAGACCTGGCCGAAATCTAGCCGGATCCATCAAGATCTGGCCTAGATTTCGTCGGATAACGGCAAGATCTCGCCAGATTTGGTCTGGTATGAGGAATATTTCATCGGAAAAGTTAAAGGTATTGGAGATTTGGTCTGGGTTGCTTAATATTTCGCCGGAAACGTTTAAAAATATCGGAGATTGGTTTGGGTTGTGTAATATTTCGCCGAAAACGTTAAAAGTATCGGTTCAGGTCGAGTTTCACGGGTTTTGAAATGTAAAACCGCCAACCGACCTGCCGGAGGTCGGGTTTGACAGTTCGGAACCCGCGTCCGACTGCCGGAGTCATCGGGTCGGGTGGCAGAGGGTTGGTCTCAGGCAGGTTGGCCGAGTTGAGCGAGTCCATGGGTCTCCTAGACACCCCTAGTTGAAATTATCTCGTTAGATGTGACCAAATACCTACAACTCATCATGTCCCATCCCGTGTAGATTTTCTCCACCCTGAAGAGGGGATAGGACGAGGATGTGGCATCTCTAATCCAACCTCGCCCTACTTTGTTGCTATCCCAATTTACCTGACATAACCAAAACAACCAAAAAAAAAATTTTAAAGAAACTAATGTAAGAAAATATTTTAATTATGATCTTGTACTTTATGAGATTTCATAGAATCTTAATTACACCCTTTTTTTTTTTTTTTTTTTTTTTGTTTGGAAAGATAGAAAGAGCAATATTTGGGATAGTATTATAATCTCTCTTTTTTTTCTTTTTTTTTAATTCAATACTTAGTTACTTACAATAGAGAAGATGAGATTTGAATCTTGAATGTCTCTTCGTTGAAAATACTAGGAGACATTAATTGAGCTACGAGACTCATGCTAGGATTGTATTACAAATTTTAATACAAATGAGTTACCATATGATATAATTATTGATTCATCTATGTTGTCACACGGATGCCCCTACCATAATTTTAGTATATAGAATGTGTAACAAGTGAATGGTGAATACCCAAACATCAAACTTGGAATCACCACGTATAGGGATGCTACAGGTCACATTTAGAATTATCACAAATAAACACATCAGTTTCTTAATGGTAGTATTATGAAATAATATGACTCGATAAAGTAGAGAAGTTTTTTGCTCAATTAGTTGGCATCTCCTAATATCTCCAACATAGACATATAAGGTTCAAATCCCTCTCCCTCTACTATTAAATTATCCACACACACACAAAACACTTAACTGGAAAAAAATTATTAAAAAAAAAAAAAAAACCCTCCTCTACTATAAGCCTCGCAATTAAGGAATTTGCAAAATTTTTCAAGAGTTTGTGTTAGGATAGATTTTATTGTATTCAACAAGTGAATATGAGTTGAGTGATTTATGACTTCTCTCATATGTTCATTTGTTTGTTGTGGTTTTGTCACGGATTGTCAAAGGGGGAGATTGTTAGGACATATATGTTTTACTTGTCAAGAACATATATCACTTATTTATGTAAATTAGCTAATCTTTTGACAAAACGCACTCTACTTGTAATTGGGTATTCTAGGTATTTTTAATACTTCAAGAAACAAGGTTTCAAGGTCAAATGTTGAAGTCATCAAGTCTATCCAAGAAAAAGCAAGCTGAAGTGCAATTTCATTAAAGCTCAACACCTTCTCGATAGCTACCTCGACACCTGCTATCTGTCAAGATTTAAAATTTCAGATTTTCTAATCTGATTTTCTTAGGATTCGTGAATATGCTTTTGGGCCTTCTTTTCTTCTAACCCTAAACATATAAAATGATTGTTTTAAGAGCCGTCAAGTAGTACATAAGTTGAAAAAGCATTAAGCAATCTCTGTTCAAACAAATTGTAATCAAAAGAAGAAGTTCTTAACCTAGTTCATCTTCTTTCAAGAAGTTGCTGTGTATTTGCACCAAAGAGTTTTGTGACCAAGCATCTTCCTGATCTTCATCGTGTAGGATGAACTGAAGAACTTTGCAGCCAACCTCTCCTTCTTAGTTGGTATTCAGAAGTCGCGTACTGGGATCCGCGCATTGGTTAGTCACGTACTTGGGAGCCGTGCATCAAAGGTGGGAACTGTCGCTACAGATCAAGTCCAATTAGGTATTGGGATAAGGGTTCAACTGTAGGTTGGTAAGGTACTTAGGATTCCTTTACTTGTAACCACTTGATTTGATAATAGTGGAGTTTCGGGAATGGTGACCTGAAAATGACCCGGTGGGGTTTTTGCCGTTAGGGTTTTTCCTATTCGTAAACAAATCACCGTGTTATTTAATTTCCGCTGCATATTTAGTTTTTGGTGATTTGTTTGTGCTTCCATGCAATTGCATGATTAATTGATTAATTAACAACTTGGCTAATTAATTAATTAGGTTTAATCACAAGGGGTCATTCAGATTGTGGCCTATCAAATTCCTTGTTGTCCCTTTCTTATAATAGCCCGGTCATAACAATTTGAAATTGAATATGTGTGTGACCAAGCTAACTGGCAGTGGCGGCTTCAAAAATTTTGTTCAGGGTGTTCATTAAAAATAAAACTTGAATACACTGACATAAAAAACTAGTCACAAATACATAAAGTATTAAAATTTCATTTTGCAAGTTTTTATATTTTGAAATTGTTGTATGATAGCTTCATTATTAATACTATTAGTTACATATTTTTCAATATACACAACAAAGTAATCATTAAACTACTAATCTCCCTTTCAATTACCAACATCTTGCCTAAATCAGTAACTATATCAACAAAATGCATCATCTTTTTTTATGATATGATCCAACCAATATTTTGTATTCTTTAAACTAGTCAAGTTTAAATCAACGCAATACACCACTGATTTCTTTTTTAGGGAAATCATGGCTAAGGGGTTGACAAGAACATCTTTGTAAATATGCTCTTTTTATTTTCTGTCGATCATTAGGATGAAAAGATGAGACATTTTTCTTAAAGCCGAGGATCTAAAAGAAGATTATTCAAGTGAATACAAATTTGCTTAGAAGATAAATTTTGCAATAAAAGTGATTTCCTTATAAGAATTTTGTCCATAGTGCTAACAGAAAAATAAAGGTAAAAAAAAAAAAAAAAAAAAAAAAAAACACGCACACACAAATATAGTTAATTCCATACTCATTCAATCAAATATCTTTCATAAATTACATTAATCGTTCTTGATGTCCAAGATGTATCTAAATTATAACATTGCCAGTAAACAAAGATGCTAGGCCTCAATGGGATTGAAAAGGCAACATATATAATGCCAATTTACACAATTTCTGAAATCATTATTTCCACTATTAAGAGAGAGAGAGAGAGAGAGAGAGAGGTGGTTGTTGTGTTGCATCTCTTAAGAAGAATCTACCTTGTAATTGACCAAGAATATACCTTCGTTTCTTTTTAAAACTACACCATCTGGCATCGGTGTGGACATAAGTACTTCTTTGTACACAAATGCAAATGCAAGTGCAAGTTATAAGTTGAAGGAGACAAAAAAGTTAATAATTATGTAGGTTGTCAAACATGATCACTTGAAAGCATTAGAATATATGTTTTAAGGGTAACAATTCCTCAAATTCAATTTGTTCAAGGAACCTATAGAATCAAGATCAGTCTTATAGATTATAAAGAAAATTAAAATAAAAGACATTGCGATAGCAAGTTATGTCCGCCTTAAGCAATGTGCTCTAAGTTTAAGTCTTGAAATCAGCCTAACCCACCTCTCCCAAACCTTTTTTTTTAAATTTAAATAGTAAATATCTACCACATCAGTAACATTAATCATATAAAAAATATGGAATGATATTCTTATCAAATGAGATAATATCTCCATAACAGACTTTAGCTTTGACCCTATTCTTCCTCAACCACTCCTAATTGAGATATCACATTTTCCCTATAGTAAAAAATATACATTATGTAAGCAGAATTAAGGAGAGACAAAAGCATTAAGAGAATAGAATAAGCAACCTTGTGTCATTAAGGAAGACCAAAATATCTTGCAATGAAAAGCAAGCATACCTGTACCAAAACTACCACAATGGTGGAAACTATGACTTTTGTGTGTACTAGTAAACAACAGCATCTTGCTACAAAATTCAATCTTTACAATTTTGTCAACAAAATTCACATATATTTTTATATATAGTGATATATATCACTTATCAAACAACAGCCTTTCAGTGTGACATTTTCCCAAAAAAAGGAAGTGATATACAAGGAAAAAAAAATTTAGAACCCAAATGGCATTGATTTAAATAGAAAAAAATTTTATACTAATCATTAAAACATTAACACAAAGTTAATCAAAATTAAATAACTAGATAAAATATTTTTACAAAAAGACAAAAGGAAGATATAATACCTAAAGGTCAGATGTCATTTCCAAACTTTTCAAGGGCTTCATACTCCTCCATCTCCACCTCTACCTCTACCTCTACCTCTACTTTTCCACCACTCCTACAGCTTCTTACACCTTCTAAAACACCAAAATAACCAAACCTCCTAAAATGAAGTCATTTAATGCAATTTTTATTTTAAATTAAGTCATTAAAATAACAGCAAATGACTAACAGCAAGATCCTTTTGAAAACCAATTTTAAATAGTTCAAGGCTTCCAAAATTTGAGACTTTCGAGTTTCTTCTAGAGTAGATAACTATAAGTTGGGCTGATTATGCTCTTTTGGTAGTATTGCCTAGCAAATCTACTGTTCAAACATTACAATGGTTACAAATGAGCCCTTCAATATTCTATCATCATCGTGGAATTCAGCCAGTAGCTTCAAAAAGAATTTGATTTGCAAAGTAGGCCACTTACCATTATTCGGGTCTCTTTCAAGATAGAAATTGGTAAAGAGCATTTATGAATATAATAAGTCTAGAGGATAATTCAGTGATATAACAATAGGGGAAGTGGCAGCATAAATAAAATCTAATTGCATCTTATAGGGAGTAACAATTAGCATAGCTGCTCCTTTTGGGATTTGGATCAAACATATCTTTGCAGCTCTCCATACCACTTTAAATCACAATCATATCATTGAAAAATTATAACACTATAAGAAGAAACTATACAATGTATAAAAAGAATTGAAATGGAACAGAGTTGATATTGTACAAAATTATTACAACATAAATTGCTATGATAAGCCTAAAGATTGAGATAACCTACATTTTTTTATTAGTAAGTTACACATGCATTGGCTGGATCTTGAACCCAAGACCTCACCATCCACTTTGCTCTTACAAGGAAAGGATGTGTGATTTGCTAGAGCTCATTGGTGCACTGAGAACTAACATACAAGCAAGTTTAGAACACAAAGAGCCTCCACAAAGCTGACCAAGCTTGCTCTCCAGAATTCTTCACAAGTTTGATACCCAGTAAATTAAATCAAAACCAACCAACCAAAATATAGAAAACTAAATCCTATGAAATGCAAAATTAAAAATATTTTTTTTTTAGCGTTTATATATTTTGATGAAGATTAAGTCTTTCAAACATGGAAGACTCATAGCTTGTCTACAATTATATGGATAACAACAAATAGAACCCAAAAATAAATAACTGACATTGACACCCACAAATCTATAATATACTTAAAATCTTATTCCGAAGCTTTGAATTAAAAGAACACAAATTAGTAAACCAAAGTGCTAAACTGGACCCAAAAAGCACAATTTCACTCCTACTAACAAATAAATAAAGAGAATAGGTTAGGGAGGAAATTCTAAATTAAATTAAAAACATCACTAACCATTCCTTAAAACACCAAGAGACAAAGCCTAGGTAGAATTTGATCTTCTATGGTGTTTCCCAAGGAAAAACAAAAAAGAACAGAGAGGAAACATATTAGCAATTGAAATCTATAATTGCAACAAACCCTAATTAGGAACCCCAAAGTCCCAAAACTAATAAAAACCCCAAATCAAAAATTTAGTAGTTTTCCCACTATGTTTGTTAGGTTCTAAGTACTTAGGAACTAATGTATTAGAACTCTAATTTGTATTGTTGACAAACCATGATCAAAATAGGTTTTTTGTTTTGTTTTAAACTTGCTCAAAGTAGGTGTTTTATGTAAAGTTGGAATCGAGTTACTGCAGAATTTAGTGTGTAATTCTGTTTGGCTCAATCGATCGAAAGTCGTGTAGAATGTTTTTCTGTAGAATTTTCCAACTTAGCCCTAAGCCCATATGACGTGTAGGATTTTATGTTTTGCCCTAAGTATGAAAGGGAAACCCTAGCCACGTTTTTGAGGTTGCTCTGCTTGCTATGTGTGTGAATCTCTTGTGAGATTTGAAAGGTGGTTGCCTTCACACATGCTTAGGATTATCAAGAATGAGATTTCATTAAGACCTTGATGATCATTCAATTGTTGCACTAAAGAGCTTAAAGATACATACGCGGGTATATTTGTACTTGCTAGAGAATCCAAGAAAGAATAAGTTTGTGGTCTCAAAGCTTGCACGTGGTCATGACAGTAAGTTTTTTGCTAGTGGGTAGCAATAGAATGTTAGTAGTCTAAGTTCTGTTGTATAAACTTCGATTCTTTTATAGTGGATTCAGTTTTACCTTGGGGATAACTAGGTAGGATAGCTAGGTTAAATCCTCCCCAGATTTTTTACCAGTTTGGTTTTCCTGGGTTATCATATTGTTGTATTCTTTATTTTCCACACTTTACAATAATATGATATTTGTGTTAACCTAGATTTGCATAATTTACCTAAGTTAATCACTTAGCTAAATAACTAGGTTAATCTGGTTGTGTTTTAAGGGAATTAAAAACAAACAAGTGGTATCAGAGCAGGTTGCTCTCTTGTTGTAGATCTTTTGATCTCTGAGCTAATCCTTGACCCCTGTTGTCATGGAATACGGACACTCTCTAGTTGTTCCTCCTCACTATGATGAGAATAATTATGCGTATTGGAAAGTAAGGATGAAAGCATTCCTGAAATTTATTAATGAGAGAGTCTAGAACTTCGTTGAGTACGAATGGAAGAAACCCACTACTCTTATGAGTGAGTGGCAAACTTCTCAGAAAGAAATAGCCGCTTTCAATAGCAAAGCTATTAATGCTATTTTCAATGCTATTTCTATGGAGGAATTTAAGAGAATCTCTAATGTAGAAGTTGCTCATACTACTTGAAATATCCTCCAAACTGTGCATGAAGGCACAGAGGCAGTCAAAATTAATAAGTTGCAGCAATTAACTTCTAGATTTGAAAACATTAGGATGTCTAATGATGAATCTTTTGATGAATTCTATACTAAACTTAATGATATTGTTAATTCTACATATAATTTGGGTGAAATCTATGATCAACCTAAAATTGTTAGGAAGATTCTTAGATCTTTAAGTAAAGATTTTAGGCCCAAAGTTACTGCCATAACTGAGAGCAGGTATGTGGAATTCATCCCTGTTGATGAACTTGTAGGATCTCTTCAGTCCTATGAGTTGGACCTAACCAAAACTAGCAAATTCAAATCAATAGCTCTTAAGTTAGTTGATGATGTTGATATTGGTGGATTCGATGATGAGCTCTTTGCTACAGAGATTGCTTACCGTACCAAAAACTTTTGGAATTTCCTTAGAAACAATAACAGAAGGTCAAAAGGTAAGAACACTACTAAACCTAAAAATTTTAGGAAGAATGATTCCATTAAGGTTAACAACACTGAAAAACATAGAGAAAAAGTAGGTCAATCTTTTAATAATTCTATGGGTCCCCAATGTTTTGGATGTCAAGGGTATGGTCACATGAAATCTTAATGTCCTACATACTTGAGGTCTCAGGGTAAGGCTATGGCTGTAACCCTTAGTGATAATGAAGTTTCTGATGATGAGTCTAGTTCTGACAAGGATGAAAATGTTATTGCTTTCACTGCTACTGCTGTAGTCAATGAAAATATGTCTATTGAAGAGAACCCTTCTGACGGGGAACTCTCTAAGGATGTAAATCTTCAAGAATTCTACAATAAACTTTGCAAAATTACTGCAAAGGATGTTATAAATGTTGAATTAGGTTTAAAGAAAATTGCATCTCTTAAGCTTGATAAGAAAAATTTGTTTGTGAAACTATTTGATGCTAAAGAACTTTTGAACAATGTGAAAACTGAGAATATGCTTTTTTGCTTGATAAAGTTAAGAATTTGGAACTTGATTTATCTGTTGCTAGATCTACTAATTCTAAACTTGATCAAATGCTGAGTGTTCAAAAGTCTCCTTCTGACAAATCTGGATTAGGTTTTATAGAAAGCATCTCTGTGTCTCCACCCTAGTCCACAAACTTTGTTCCTTCTTCTTCCTCTAAACCCCCTGTGAGTGAGGTGGTGAGTAAGACTGTTAAACCTGTAGAGGTCACACCTCCTAGGAAGATTAGGGTTGAACTGAAAAAGTCTAATCCTAAGGAGTCTACCCTTTCTAAGGACAAGTTACATGGTAAGCTTGCTTAGATTTGTCATTTTTGTGAAAAGTCTGGGCACATTTGTCTAAACTGTTTCAAGTTGCAAGCTACTAAGTGAGTAAATATGCCAAAAATGTCTGTGCCTCAAACACAAATCCTATGGTACTTATTGGTGAATTGGTAAAGACTCTTAACCTATATTCCAATCATGGAGTTGGAAATCACTCTAATGTGAATAAGAACTCTAATACTCGAGGTGCATCTAAAAAGTTTTTGATGCAAAAAGCTCAATCTAATTGAGTCTTTCTGACATGGTCCTTATGCCTCATTGTTCTACTCTTTGTGACTATTGTTCTTTGGTTTTTGTTTTCTTTGTTTCTAGGATTTACATTGCATAACATTCATACATTTCATTCTAGGATATTTTTTAGTATAAAAATAAATAAAAATAAATAAAGGAAAAGGGAAGCAAATTGTGTTTTGTATTTATTTCCTTGGTTTTGAAAATAAGGTTGGTCAATTTATTTTTACATCATGTCTTTGTACCTAATTTAGTTTGGATGAGCTTATTTATTGCACTTTTCTAGTTGAAACTTTGTAGTGCATGTTGTGTGGGAGGATGTTTATAGTTTTTGATCACATGATCTTGATCTTGAAGTCACATGCCTTTGACTGTCGGACCTGACCCTTTTGAGAAAGGCATAAATAACCATCTCACCACTGTTTACTAGCCAATCATGAACACCTTAGTGCATATCGTAAGATTTTATACTCGAGAAAGTGTAGCACATGCACAAAAAGAACATAAAGTGTAGCCTCGGTTTAAATGTTAAAATTGGTGTGTACATTATCCTAGCTATTTTAATTAATTTCAAATTAAATATAATTGGTGTGTACAATATGAGGCAAATCAAGAAACTTACATGATTGCAAGTTTATGATTTAGGAGATGTTGGAGTTATATGATGTAACTCTTTAAGTGATTGTCTCTTTCAAATTCTATGTGATAAATTTTGTAGACTTTGTGTTTGATTGCTATTCACATATCACCTCACATGTATCTCAAGTTTTTGCTAGTTGCACACACTACATAAGTTACTCTTTGCTGAATTTTGTACATGTTATTGTGCAAGTTTTTGGTTTGACCAACTGAGTTTGAAAATTCCTTGAGTTTTATGCAAAACATGTTTGATGCTTGAAAATTTAAGAGATTGGATTGAAAATTTATTTTTGGGAAAACTGGGATTAAAACATGTGTTTTTGAAAAGCATTTCATCTCATACTCATGCATTTTATTCATAAAATTCAATGCTTTGAGAAGGAGTTTCTACACAAAAATGCTATGTTTTTTTCAAAAATTTGTTTTTTCTAGAATTTTGATCGATCGAAATTGTTTTTCGATCAATCGAAATTGCAATTAAAATTGATTGTTAGCCTCTATCGGTTTCGATCGATGCTCGATTGATAATGGTTCAATCGAAGCATTTTTGATCGATCGAATCTAAATTTTGATCAATCAAAAATCGTGTAGAGAGTTTTTTAAAACTTTGAGTTTCACGTATTCAAACCACTTTTTCAAAAAGTTTTCAACTCTTTCTCTCTCTACTTGATCAGTCAAGGCTCCAATCAAACTTTTTTGTCGTTTTCCTTCAATTTTCTTCAAGGGTTTTTGTCTCCATACATCGGTAAGACCCTTTTACCCTTCTTTTTCCATTTATTTTCATTATTCATGCATTTTTTCATGCATTTAAGGGATATTTTCAGACCTATGAAAATTTTGGGGTTTTTGGTGTTTTTGATCCTTTCTTTCACAATTGATCACTAGGTTTTTGTTGTTGGATGTTATAAACATGATCTATGGTGTTTAATTTGATCAATTTGGTGAATTTTGAGAAATTGAAAATTCTAGGACTTGAAATATAACCGATTTGGAGATTTTGTTCAAATTGTGTTTAATTGATGAAATTGGTTTGTTGAATTGATAAATTTGATCATAATAAACTGTTTTCTATCTTGTGTGATGATCAATTGGTCAATTTAGTACAAATTGATCAAGTGGTTTTTCAAAATTTTGGGGTTTTTGTTATAAACTCTATGCTCAAGCAAATTTTGTGATTCTAAAATTAAATTGAACTTATTATCACTGCATTAGAGCATGCATCATGATATTTATCTATTCATGCATCATATAGATTGTTATTTCTATATTTTTTTGTGATAACTTGCAGTCTGCCCTTGGTTTTTGTTTTTGTTTTGTTCTTTTTGGTTCTGTCCTTGTGTCTTGTCCTTACCCTAGCATCATGACTAGGAAGACTAGAGCTAATAAGTCTGCCCCTCCATCTTCTCCTCCTTCTTTTGATCGTGCGAGGTTTCCGAGTCAGAAAAACCAAGAGACCTTTAAGACACTGAACCTTAATAGAAAGATATGGGCTGAGAGAAAAGTGTTGTTAGATGAGGTTGATCAAGCCATTAGGGCTAATTTTGAGCATAGGGGCTGTTTGCCATTGTTGGATATTGCTCACCCTCCTCCAGCTACCCTGATTGAAGAGTTCTACTCGAACCTCTCTGTCCACGTCTATATTTCTAACACTTTAGTAAAGAGTTGGATACGAGGTGTAGAGTTCACTATTACTTCTACAGTAGTGGCTAATGCTTTTGGGGTACCGTTGGTCCAGCACCCTATCTATCCCTATGATGAGTCTCCTCCCTTGGACGACATCATGTTTTATATCACTGGGACTTCTATCTAATGGGGTTCTAATCCTCGGATCACCATTGCTGAGCTCTTCATGCTGCACTATCTTTTCTTTAGGATAGCATGTCATTCTTTGTGGCCTATCACTCATCTTCACACCATTCCTATTGAGCGGTGTGTATTTTTGTACGCTCTTGTTATTGATGCTCCTATTAGTTTTCCTTATCTGTTTTTTCGTTCTTTGAACGAAGTTCATAAGAGTTCTTTTATAGCTTATGCTCTTTTTCATCCTATTTTCATTCATAGGATTTTGTTGTATCTTGGTTTGGAGGACTGCCTTGCTTCTGAGCCCATACACATTGTTGCCCCCATAGGTGCCTCCTTTCTTAGGCAGATGGCTGCTTATATGCGAGCTGGCTCTAAACATCTTAGGGCTGAGCCTTCTGGTGCCGCACCTCCTCCTCCTTCTACTATAGGTCCTACTATTAGTAAGGCGTCTGCTAATCCTGTTGCTGCTACTACTGCTTCTGTTCCTCCACCTCCTTTGGATGACTTTGACATTTGTCGTACTTTGGAGACTGTCATGACTGTTCAGGCGGCTCATGGTCAGATTTTGGTGGACATTCTTGATGAGCTCCGTGCTTTGCAAGCAGATTTGGCGCATCTTTGACGTTCACCTTCGCCACCTCCTTTTGATGATGGATTATGATTGTCCTTTGGCATTCCGTCACAAAAAGGGGGAGTACATTTTGGACACTTGTAGAGGAGATTTTGTAGTTAAGGGGAGATCTATTCAGATTGTATCTAGGTGCTTCACTGTGTATACATTCTTTTTGGCTCTTGATGTATTGTTTTTGGGCTAGTCATGATAGGGGGAGATACTCTATTATCTATATTTCTTGTTCACTGCTCATTGATTTATATTTATGAGTTATTCATGATATATGTCTTTGTTTTGTGTTTTGTGAAGTCAAGAATTTATTTTTGTTTTACTCATATTTTCCACACGTGTTTATGTGTTTGTTAAATATTTCAGGAAATATACAGGTTGATTCAGTCGTGCTTCTGTCTATACTTGCAACTAATGGATAGTAGTTAGGTTGAATTTTTTAATGGGCATTATTTTTGTAAAGGGCTTTTCTTTGTAAACTTTGAGCATTTTAGTTTGTGTTTTGTCACGGATTGCCAAAGGGGGAGTTTGTTAGGTTCTAAGTACTTAGGAACTAATGTATTAGAACTCTAATTTGTATTGTTGGCAAACCATGATCAAAACAAGTTTTTAGTCTTGTTTTAGACTTGCTTAAAGTAGGTGTTTTATGTAAAGTTGGAATCAAGTTACTGCAGAATTTAGTGTGCAATTCTGTCTGGCTTGATTGATCGAAATATGGACTTGATCGATCGAAAGTCATGCAGAATGTTTTTCTACAGAATTTTCCAACTCAGCCCTAAGCCCATATGACATGTAGGGTTATATGTTTTACCCTAAGTATAAAAGAGAAACCCTAGCCACGTTTTTGAGGTTGCTATGCTTGCTGTGTATGTGAATCTCTTGTGAGATCTGAGAAGTGGTTGCCTTCACACATGCTTAGGATTATCAAGAAGGAGATTTCATTTAGAGCTTGATGATCATTCAGTTGTTGCACTAAAGAGCTTAAAGATACACAAGACTTGCCGGAGAATCCAAGAAAGAAGGAGTCTGTGGTCTTGGAACTTGCACGTGGCTGTGCCAATAAGTTTTCTACTGGTGGGTAGCAATAGAATGTTAGTGGTCTAAGTTCTGTTGTACAAACTTCAATTCTTTCATAGTGGATTCAGTTTTACCTTGAGGATGGCTAGGTTAAATCTTCCCTAAGTTTTTTACCAGTTTGGTTTTCTTGGGTTATCTTATTGTTGTGTTCTTTATTTTTTGCCCTTTACAATAATATGATATTTGTGTTAACCTAGATTTGCATAATTTACCTAAGTTAGTCACTTGGCTAAATAACTAAGTTAATTTGGTTGTGTTTTAAGGGGTCTAAAAACAAACAATGTTATTTCCCTGGGAAAAACAAAAAAGAACTAGGAGTAAACATATTAGCAATTGAAATCTATAATTGCAGCAAACCCTAATTAGGAACCCCAAAATCCCAAAACTAATAAAAACCCTAAATCAAAAATTTAGTAGTTTTCACATTGTCCTTGAGCCTCAAAGTCATTTTGATTTCATCCTAATTCAAGAATGTTCAGAAACTATGGAAACAAACTAAAACCACAAATTATTCATAAGCAAATAGATTAGGACAATAGCAACAAAAAAGGAAGAAGATAAGGAAGATTGAGAATTCAAGGTGATCTTACCAAGGAGTTCTTAAGAAATTGAACCGGGAGATTTTGGGGCAACACTCACTTTTGGGTATCAAATTAGGGAGAATGTCTTTACACATATTAGGGCTTGACCTAGGTGTGCAAATTGTAATGGTGAGAGTCGGTGGTGGTCAATTCTTGAAGAGGTTTAGGGTTTTATCGAGTTTGATTGAAAAACAAATCGAAGGATGTTGAAAGGGTAGAGAAGAGAGATGAGGGGGAGAAATAGAGAACAAAGAGGAGAAGGGGAATGGCTTTTAGAGTTGGGTTTTGGGGAAGGAGAAAAAAAAAATTTGGGTAATAGGTATCGGGTTTGATTTTTCACTGGGAAATAGAAATAGTTTTTTTTTTAGTTGAATTTTTTTTTTAATAATACTGATGTTTTAAAAATAATAATGTCGTGAAAAATTTTCACTGGTAAATAGAAATAGTTTTTTCTAACTGAATTATTTTTTAATAATGCTGATATTTTAAAAATAATGATGACGTGAAAATTTTTTAATAATGCTGATGTTTTAAAAATAATGATAACGTGGAAAATTGTAGGAGCTTTAGAGGCTTTGGTTTTATATATATACTAGTCGCGGACCCACATGTTGCGCACGATAAATTTTTTATTTTTGATTTATTTGATTTTTATTTTTATGATTGTGTTATTATTTTGAATAATTTTCAATGTATTACTACTTAAGCCCTCTCAATTGCTGGGCCCCGATATTGAATTTTAAATAATTTTAAATTCAAATTGTTTTGAATACTTTTCAATGTATTACTACTTAAGCCCTACCAACCATCATTATAGCAAAAGATCATTTCAAATAGCTGGTGGATAATATGAACACCCTACCAATAATATGAGGCCTATTTTGGCAAAGCATTTCATTTTAGAGAGACCTAAAGAAATATTCCAGCTTATGTGAACTTGCAATTTAATAGATAATCCATTATAATTTGGTAGAAACCAAAAGATAATATAAAAATTATTTTAGCACAAAAAAAGTAATATAATCTCAATTTTATAATATCCATTTCATTAATTGAGAGTTGGACATACTTTACAAAACAATCTAGCTATTGAACTTGAAATTTAACAGATAATCCGTAACCAGCTGGTAGAAAATATGAACAACCTACACAACCAAAAGAAAATATAAAAAATATTTTAGCATAGCCTTTTCATTTTATAGCTGTTGAACTTGCAATTTAATAGATATTCTGTAATCAACTGGTAGAAAATATGAACAACCTACACAACCAAATAAAAATATAAAGAATATTTTAGCAAATCCTTTTCATTTTATTTATAATTAAAAGTTAGAAATACTTGAAAAAACAATCCAGTGTAAAAACATGTAAATTAACAGGTAACTTGTAAGCAACTAATGGATAAAATAGTAATCAAAATGGTGATAGGTGTCCACATCATTGAACACCAAGACCCTTTTTTTTTTCTTTTTTTTTTTTTAATCTTTTGAAAAATGAACACAAACACTCACATGCAAATACACACTCAAACACTATATATATATATATATAATGTCATCTATCTATAGTGTCTTCCTGCTTGGTAAGTAAGTTCACATAAGTACCATGAAGACCATTTTTCTAAGACTATTTGGAGATTCCTGTCTTTATGCAGTTCCATTAAAAATTAAAATATCACAAGGTAGGACCAACCCAAAAACTTAAACTATAATACTTTTTTAGACCAACCTCATTCTTTTTAATCTCCCTCCTTTTTTGCTTTTAATCTACCTTTGTTTTTACTCTTTCACTTTGTGTTAAAACCTTCCATTGTCAAGCATGTGAATTTTGGTAAAAAATTCATTAAATAACTTATTGCTCCACAATTGATTTTCCAACTACTATAATTTCAGTTAACACCTTCCTTTTGAATGAGATCAATAGACAAAAAACCCATAACAATACCAGTTTTGTATTTTTGTACTTCGAAATTTATTATGTATATAACCGTGTTTTGAAGCTTGGCCTTTGGTAGCAATTATTTCACAGAATGGACCTCACAAGAAGACTAAATTACTGAACTTTTTTGAGAATCAACTAAATTATTGAACTTCATGATGTATATATATAAGGCTACATCCAAGAAATAATTAATTAACCATGTTCTAAGGCATCAAGATGGTTTCTGAAAAATGTCATAGACACTAATCTCAATGTTGATTTCTTTTTCCTTAGCTCATCGTGCTTAAATAGTAGTGACATGACATAAGAGGCATAGATTTTAAAAAAAGTCTGCAGTTAATTAAAACTTCTCAATTTGAGGAAAATATTGCACCTACAATAGTTTAGGACGTGCCCATTAGGAAAAAATATCACAAAAGATCCAAAGAATTTTCCAAGTGCTATGGACGGGAAAGTTAAATCATGGTCCCAAAGAGCAACAAAAAGTTGTTTTCAGGCTCCCTAGAACTATTCTTTCTTTTCCACGGTGCCTTCGATACTCCCAAACCAAAAGTGCAACTTATAGAGTCTCACTGTTCTGCTCTATAGTTGTTGTCGAGCAAACCTCAGTTTGGTAGGAATATTGTGGGAAAAATAAGAAGCCAATATAAGTGCATCAACCAACCATAAAAATGGATTTTCAATTCCAAATTTTCAATAAATGATAAGCTATTCCAAGTCCAATCAAAGATAAGTTGCAAAACAATAGAGCTTTGAACATTTACATTCCAAGTTATTTCCAATCGGTCAGTGGGCATGGTTGCCTAAGGCGGAAGGTACAATTTCAGCGCAACTAGTTCGGTATTAATCCCACCAATAACCTATTTCATAAATTAAACCCCCCCCCCCCCCCTTAAGCATAAAAATAAGACATAGAAGAGAGAAATGGTAAAAAGGAAAGTATAAAAATAGAAGAACCTAGGAAAAGTCCTATTATGGCTTTGTGCCAACTTGCAAAAGAAAAGGCAAAGGTATAAACACTGTGTTGGCCATTTTTCTTAAGGTTTTGTCAGTCTGAAAATACAATGTAAAAGACAATGCCTGACAAAAAAAAAAAAAAAAAAAAAGTAGTCCCAACTGGTTGAACAGGTATATGCAATTAGACAAAAAGTTATTGTATTTGTGAGTGCAAACAGTGAGTGAATTCCATTGGTTAAGCAAGTCAAGGACAATGTAAGCTTTGATCTCTCAACAATCAAAGTTCTTTGTTCATAATTGAAGGACTTGGTTTACTCCATCTCAAATTCTCCAAAATTCAACTTTAAGTGGTTTTGGAAAATTGTTATGTCCATATTTGCTCGTGATCTTGAATCAACCCACCTACACCGATTGGTCTTGGACAACCCAATGCGACCCAAATTCTCAGGCCAATAATAAAGATTCAATTTTGAATGTGTGTTTGTCTTCCTCATAATCTCAAAAACCGAGTTGTATGTTCGAAACCAAGCAGCAAACCACTACTACCAATCCATATAAATCAAAAGAAAAACTACTGGGCAGTATTTCTGCAGCTTCTGTTAGACAGTGCACCAATTAAAAACCACAACAACCATAATAATCATCCACACACACCACCAAAGAGGCTGTAACAAAATTTAAAAAGGGAAACCAAGAACATCAAGCAAAATAATGGAGCACAAAAAGAACTAGGGTTTAGAGATACCTTAACCGAATTAGCCAGGTTCCGTAAGTATTTATATATTGTAAGGAGAGGAAGACAGCAAGGAAGGAACTCAAATAAGTGGCCGTTACTTTGAAACCGTAGAGCAAGAAGCTGGGGAGATTCTCAGACTCTTTGGTTGTCCTTGAAACCGTTATTGTGAAACCATAGAGTTGAAGCGTAGCGCTGAACTCTCTGGTTGTCCTCATGCTGTGTTTCTCACACACAACCCTTCAGGGTTCCACGGTTTCAAATCTTTCCTTTGAGTTGAAAAGGCCTTGGGCTGGGCTTTATGGTGGAAGTAAATAGATAAAGAGTGGGTTGGGATTTATTATACAAATTCATTATGGGGCTGGGATTTATTATTTTGAAATTTGTAAAAATTGTTTTAAAATTGTAGGTAAAATAAAAATTAAAAAAAAAAAAAGAATTGGGATGACATGGCTGCTGACATGGCATAACGTGAGCGCAGTGACATTAAACGCTACGCTTCAGCTTTTAGTAATATATAAATATAAATGAGAGAAGAAAAGGAGAGCAAATTTGTGTGATAGAAAGCAAGGTTGTGGAAACGTAAAAGATAGATAGAAAGTTGTGCTGTTAATACTTTGTTTATGTAACATTAATGAAGAAAAAAAAAATTTAATACAGATTTTATGTGATTGGAGAGAAGTTTGCATGCATGAGACTAGATTGCTATTAATCTACGATACAGAAAAAGTTTACATATATTCTAAGGGTAATGATTTAGAAAATATTTTTTAAAATTTTTTAATGAGAAAAGATATAAATAACTAACTATTTTGATAATTTTTTTTAATAATTTTCATAAAAATAGTATTAAAACCATCCTAAAATAGTCAATTTAAAAATAACCTAAGTGCATCCCATATAAAAAACTAAGATTACAATAATTTTCAAAATAGTCTGCATAGTATATTATTTGAACGTTCATTCTCACGTGGCCATGTCCCTCCAATCAAAGTTGCGTGACTTGCTTAGTTGACCTGCTGCGTCTTGAGCAAAGAAGACCTCTTGTCCTAAAGCCGCCTAATCAAGTTTGCATCATCGCCACTACTAATCTCATTTATTCATTGCATCCTCAGCTGAAAATCAAGTTTGCAACCTTATTACTTAGAAAGAGGAAGAAATTGATAGATTCATCAAATGACTTACTACTACTTCTTCTCTCTTCCAATTCTGCTCCTAATTTTCATGCTTAGCGTCCTCAGCCGGACCTCTCCTGCATATGGCGCACCCGAGTATCTTGCCTACTACTGTCTAAACATTTCCACTATCCCCGAAAATAGCTCCTACCAATCCAGTCTAAGCTCCCTACTCTCTTCCATCTCCCTGTACGCCTCCAGTGAATTCCAATTCTACAGTCCTACTAGCTCCCTTACCTCTTCCCTCTCCTCCAACGCCATCAACAAATTAACTCCAAAAATTCCTCAACATCTCAGACCCCGTCTATGGCCTCCACATCTGCCGTGGGGATGTAACTACTGAAGTGTGCAGAGAATGTGTGGCCACTGCAGCCAAATCCCTCGCCCTAGTGTGCTCGAGAAAATTGGTTGCTCTAATTTGGTACGATGAGTGCATCATACGTTACTCCAATGAGTCTTTCTTCTCAACCATGAACGTGCTCCCTGGATTTGCATTGAGTAACATCCAGAATATCACCGAACTACACCGGTTTGATCAGCTGGTGAACACGATGATGATTGACTTAGAGAGTCAGGCCTCGGAAGTTCCAGCCGGTTCTAAAAAGTTTAAGACGAAAGAAGCGAATTTCTCCGAGCTTAAAATGATATACAGCCTTGTACAGTGCACACCAGACCTGTCCACCACCGATTGCAATACTTGTCTTCAAGAGGCTATAGGTACCCTTCCTGTGTGTTGTAATGGAAAGCAAGGGGCAAATGTTCTTATGCCTAGCTGTTACGTTAGGTACGAAGTGTACCCGTTTTACAACATAATCGACACCGCACCATCGCCTGCACCAGGGCTTCCGCCTCTACCTCCGCGTGAACTAGAAGGTATGATGAATTTTTTTTTTTTTTTTTTTTATAACTAGTTGCTACCCCGTGCGATGCATGAGATAATTAAATAAAACTGAGTTAAAAATGAAGGAAAATAAATAATCTAGTTCAAAATAAAGGTTCAACTAAAAAAAAAAAAAATTGGTAAAAAATACAATTAGTTTTTACTTTCTTTGAAATTGAACCTAAAAACAGAACTGTCCATAGATGAGAACAATGAAAATGATATCAAAGACATTAAATTCACAACTACATTAAATTTAAATAACAAAGACATTTGTTTCACAGCATTATATTAAATGATTAAAGCCCCTAAAATGAGTGAGGAATACACAAATTTTTGCAAACCAAGAACTGAGAGTAATTTGGTAGAATTGTAAAGTAACGCTTTATTTCATATGCAAAAATATTATCCAAAGTATAAAGTGTCTAATGAAATCATAGAACATGAAAATATATGTTCACTAAGATACAAATAGCTTAATTAAATTTATGACTAATCAACAATAGCATGGCGTGGAAATTGTTTACCAAAAAAAAAAAAGAGGAGTATCTAACAATCAAACATACGTATCTAACAATTCTAACCATAAAGCAACTTCAACATGAGAATTTGGTTCGAAGTTTTAAAACAATAACTAAATTTACAAAATGCCCTTTTTATATATTTGTAGTGATGGTGTTCTTTCGGGAATAGATGAACAAATGAAAATCAATAAACTTACTATTATGTATTGAACACTATTTTACAACTAAAATCTCATACTACTTTTAATATGATTCTTCTTTGTTTTTTTTTTTTTTTTTCCCTTGAATGCTTAGGCTCTCCCCAAGTGCCATCAGTAGTTGGAAGAATTGGAGCTTAAGCTTCATAACTTTGGTGATATGAAAGCTTTTGCCAAATCAAACAAATGCTAGACATGTTGGTGAGAATCTATAATTCCATTTAGTTTTGGTGAGAATTTGTATCTTCCCAAGCAACATTGTAACAGTTGCACAATATGACTCTACACTATATCCCAAAGGATCTCTCTTGGATTGCTTCATTCTTCTATCAAGCACTACAACTAAAGCTCCCCCATCATAACTTTCCTTACTTGCAAGACTTCACAGACAAAAGCAGAATTCCAGAATTTTCATTTCCTACTTTTGCAACCCCCAATCAAACTAACTAATAGATAATTTGAAATTGCTATTAGACATTGACCATGATACTTGATAATAAAACAAAGGCTAGGAAGTAAGAGATCAACATATCTGATAATAGCCATCAAGACTTACCAATTATAATTCACCAACGCTGATATCACATGACACACAAAACTAATATGAAATTCATGACAATTGAAGATAAGCCAAAGACAACAAATACAGAAACCACGACTATGAACAATAGTTTTGAACCTTCCGCACTAACCATACACTACCACCAACAAAGCGAAGGGAAATTATCAGAATCCTTTTAGTCTAGAAATTATTTTGGAAAAAAACCATGTCTCAAAACCTTCAGGTACCTAGAATATTAATCTCTTCAAGAATATGGAAATAACAATTAGGCACTCACCTGGAGTAACTGGGTCATGTTCAACCTCTTTATTTGTAGTTGTTCGCTCCAAATTCTCAAGAGCATTTGCAACTA